>NW_015152141.1:13809-15581 GCF_000732505.1 Cyprinodon variegatus
AAATACAGTGGTAACATTCTTATTCATTTTGGTTCGATTGACTTTTTTACTTTTAGAGAAACTGGTAATAGAATAAGAAATAAAAAATGTTATTTTTGTTACCCTTTAATGTACATTTTTGAGGATTCAAATTATTATACATCCATCCATGCAACCATTTTCTAACACGCCTAATTCTGAGGGCGGTCGCGAGGGGGGCTGGTTCCTATCTCCAGCTGTCTACGGGCGACAGGCGGGGTACATCCTGGACAGTCGCCAGTCCATCGCAGGGCATCAAATTATTATTTTGAATCTTATTATTACTTATTTAATTAGTATTTTATTGATTTTGTACTAGGTGTTAAGAGAAAATCCTCCACATGCCTTCAAGTTATAATGTAAAGTGAAACAGCCTTTGCACTTTGAAAGAATGCCTTTATGTTAAGAATACAATGGCTGTTCATGTGACAACCTTTACATAGATTAACACATTATGGAATTAATTAATTAGTGACAGTACTAGTATAAATGTCTTTAACGTAATGTTTATCGAATATCATAGACTTTGATGGCCAAAATGCGTTGGGTGTGAATGCAGCATTAGTCTTTCCAAACTGGGGGTTCTGAAAGTCTGTTGGAGGTTCCTCTGTGACTCTGAACAGGTTCTTGGTGTCTGCCTGATAAAAAATTCTTAATATTTAATTTGATCAGCCAAACCAGATAAACCCTGATATTTCAGGGCTTCTTACTAAATAAGGATCTAATTCTGACCAAACAGATGAAAACAAACAGAAGATATTCAACATGTCCATGATGTCATAGCCTACCCTTTATATAGAACAGTAGATTTGAGCAGTTTATTCCGACCTGGACCAGCATTGGACAGACATCTGCGATTGAATTCTGTGAATTTGGTTTAACTTTGTAAGTTTAATTCTTCTAGAATTGTACAGATATGTGTTGCTTAAGTAGAAGTAAAAGATACTGCAGTTTAAAAACAAAAATTGAAGTATCAACTTGGCTTCTTTCATCAAAAACATGTCCCAGTAAGAAAACTGCTAATTCTGTTGGAAATAAATACAATTTTCATAAATAAAAAGAATCAAGGTTCTAACCAGGAGGTCCATTGCACATATGTAAGGTTCTTTTAAAGGTTTATTTTTTCTGAAATTGATTTAATGATAAACTGATAAAATCAGTTGTCCTTGGATAAGACACAATCATTTCAACTTGATTTAAAAGTTGAAAAAGTAATAATTGAATTGAGTAATATGTTTACCAAATGAAAGAGTACATTGTAACGTGTATTTAAAACTACAAACAGTCAGTTTTGAGTAATATTTACTAACATTTTGTGATTGCTCAAAACGTGTCCCACATATTTGTCACCACCGTCAGACATTAATAAAAAGCAATAAAATCGTGCTAAAAGGTCACCTACATTCCTGATGACCCCATTTTCAAATCTTCAGCTCTACTGCATGCTTCAAGTTCACTAAGTTTGCTATTTTTACTTTAATTTGTTCATATCTTTCAACAGTCCAGTGGGTCATGCCATGCACGAGCCAGCTCGGAGTAGACGGACTGTAGCAGGAGTAGGGGACACTAGACGACAGTTTAACACAATATCAGTGATGCTTTGTACTTTATTCCTACTGGTAATTACTTTATTTTTTACTATGATGATTTTATATTTGATGATATGAGGATGGGCTCCTTCTAATAATGATATTGCTTGATTGTACCTTATATTCCTTAAAGAATGTTTGTCACAGTGCTCACCATTGCTATTT
>NW_015152141.1:15591-16971 GCF_000732505.1 Cyprinodon variegatus
GTTCCTTCAGTGATGTTCTGTCACTAAAGTAATAGTCTCTTTTAATACAAAAAAATGTTTGTTGAATAAAAGAAACATCACATTTTCTATTTAGGCTTAAAGTAAACATTGTATGATGTTAGAGCTTTTAAAGGACTACTTGTGAAACAGTAGGGAACATTTAACAGCATATATGTGCACTAAGAATGCCAGATAATGATTTAACAACTCTAAATACATATTAGACCAAATAAATAACTAATAATTTGCTTTTTATTGTGTCTGACGGTGTTGACAAAAACAAAGTAATAACTGGAAAAACGCCTATTTTATGAAAAAAATTCAAAGCAAGGAGGTTGCACCGGTACATTGCTGAACAGCCAATACCTTGGTCTATAACAATATACTTTAAGATTTTGTAAATTTACTAACCTTTTATTTTCAAATGTAAAACCTGTTTTATCCAAATTCCCAAGAATCAGTGAAAAGTAAAAAAGTATCTGCTCCAAAAACATGTTAACACTAGATGTCCAGGAGAATTTCAGTTGTCCTTAAAGCCCCCCTCCCCTCTTCAAGTTTGTGTATTCACTCTACCTTGTTAACTGTCCTTGTTGTAAAGCAAATAACCTGTAATATGGCCAGCCCTTCTACATGAGACTGGATAAAGGCTGAAACAAACTGAAACAAACCACATATCATACGGGTCCTCGTTCCTGAGCTGAGAACAGGTCATAACCATGCTTTTCCAACAAGGCAAGGCAGAACCTATTTTTATTGTCCATTCACCAACAGACTCATTTATATTGCAAAGCTCAATATGAAAGGTCTGTTATCGCCCTTTTCACATCATTCAACATTTCAGCTTAGAGAATGACAAACAGAATGATTTCAGTATAGCAGTAACATTTATTTCACCCAAGGAAAAGCACTACATATGAAGCTACAATTGTCCCATTTAGCAGTTTTTACAAACCCAAGGTGAGTCCTTCCTGCATTTGTGACAGTTATACTTTGTGCAGTGCACACAACGCTCAGTGCTGTGGTTCCTGTTGCAGAGATTGCACACCTGGCCTGCTTATAATAACAATGAAAAAATCTAAAAAAGAAAATAGAGTTTAGTCCATATGCTGAAAGTAACTAAGTGTAGTATGAACTAGACAAGGTTATCTATGTGTGCTACAAGTTTGTTGGCACTACAATGATCTATAGTGTAATTATTGGCTACACTGAAAAAACTAATGCATCTGCTTTTGGCATTTACTCAATCATATTTAGTTACTTTAACACAATTGTTAAATTGTGAAAATCCTACCCTGCTAACATGAAACAATTGTGTGAAAGTAACTAAATATAATTAAGTGAAAGCCAAAAATAGTTGCATTATTTTTTTCAGTGTATTAT
>NW_015152141.1:19440-20090 GCF_000732505.1 Cyprinodon variegatus
CTATGACTGAAGGAACGGTTTACTTTAACCCTGTCTGTTTGCTATGTCTTTAGAATTAAATCCGGAGAACATCCATCAACAGGAGGACCAGCATCCATAGAAAAGATAAGTATATGACTCATTTTTAAGTCATTCTATGACTGAAGGAACGGTTTACTTTAACCCTGTCTGTTTGCTATGTCTTTAGAATTAAATCCGGAGAACATCCATCAACAGGAGGACCAGCATCCACTGAAAAGATAAATATTTCCCTCACTCTTTAGCTCATTCTATAAGTGAAGGGACTGTTTACTTTAACCCTGTCTCTTCGCCATGTCTTTAGAATTAAATCGAGAGGACATCCATCAACAGGAGGACCAGCATCCATAGAAAAGATAAGTATTTCACTCATTCTTTAATTCATTCAATAACTATATGAACTGTATACTTTAACCCTGTCTATTTGTCATGTCTTTCAACGGAGAGTGGCCTCCAGCTCCTGGTTCATTATCTCTGTTTGACCGTTTGACTGTGGGTGATAACCAGATGTGAGAGAAGCTTTGGAGTCAAGGGCGGAACAAAAAGATTTCCAAACCTGGGAAATGAACTGGGGGCCACGATCAGATAAGATTTCCTGCGGGATTCCATGCAAACAGAAAACGTGTTTCACC
>NW_015152141.1:20313-21515 GCF_000732505.1 Cyprinodon variegatus
TTCTCCATCATCAGTAGGACCGGAATCCACAGAAAAGATAACTATATGACTCATTTTTAACTCATTCTATAACTGAAGGAACTGATTACTTTAACCCTGTCTCTTTACCATGTAATTCGGAGGACATCCATCACCAGGAGGACCAGCATCCACAAAAAAGATAAGTATTTCACTCACTCTTTAACTCATTCAATAACTTAAGGAACATTTTACTAAAACCCTGTCTCTTCCCTATGTCTTTAGTCTCAGATCCAGAGGACCTCTATTATCAGGAGGACCAGCATCCACAGAAAAGATAAATATTTCACTCACTCTTTAGCTCATTCTATAACTAAAGGAACTATTTACTAAAACCCTGTCTCTTCACTATGTCGTTATTTTTCAGGTCCAAATTTATCCATTATCAGTAGGACCAGCATCCTTACAAAAGATAAGTATTTCTCTCACTCTTTAACTTATTCAATAACTCGAGGAACTGTTTGCTAAAAACACCTGTCTGTTTACTATGTCTTGATGTTCAGATCCAGAAGCCCAAAATCCACAGAAGGACCAGCATTTACAGAAAAGATAAGTATTTCACTCACTCTTTAACTCATTCAATAACTAAAGGAACTATTTACTAAAACCCTGTCTCTTCACTATGTCATTATTTTTCAGGTCCAAATTTATCCATTATCAGTAGAACCAGCATCCTTACAAAAGATAAGTATTTCTCTCACTCTTTAACTTATTCAATAACTAAGGAAACTGTTTTCTAAAATCCTGTGTCTTTACTATGTCTTTAGTTTTCAGATCCAGCATTCTCCATCATCAGTAGGACCAGAATCCACAGAAAAGATAAGTATATGACTCATTTTTTTAAGTCATTCTATGACTGAAGGAACGGTTTACTTTAACCCTGTCTCTTTGCTATGTCTTTAGAATTAAATCCGGAGGACATCCATCAACAGGAGGACCAGCATCCATAGAAAATAAAAGTATCTGACTCATTTTGTAACTCATTCTATAACTAAAGGAACTGTTTTCTAAAACCCTGTCTCTTTACTATGTCTTTAGTCTCAGATCCAGAGGACCTCTATCGTCAGGAGAACCAGAATCCACAGAAAAGATAAGTATTTCACTCATTTTTTAACTCATTCTATAACTAAAGGAACTGTTTTCTAAAACCCTGTCTCTTTACTATGTCTTTAGTCTCAGATCCA
>NW_015152141.1:25617-29414 GCF_000732505.1 Cyprinodon variegatus
AAAAGATAAGTATTTGACTCATTTTTTAACTCATTCTATAACTAAAGGAACTGTTTTCTAAAACCCTGTCTCTTTACTATCTCTTTAGTTTTCAGATCCACCATTCTCCATCATCAGTAGGACCAGAATCCAAAGAAAAGATAAGTATTTGACTCATTTTTTAACTCATTCTATAACTAAAGGAACTGTTTTCTAAAACCCTGTCTCTTTACTATCTCTTTAGTTTTCAGATCCACCATTCTCCATCATCAGTAGGACCAGAATCCAAAGAAAAGATAAGTATTTGACTCATTTTTTAACTCATTCTATAACTAAAGGAACTGTTTTCTAAAACCCTGTCTCTTTACTATCTCTTTAGTTTTCAGATCCACCATTCTCCATCATCAGTAGGACCAGAATCCAAAGAAAAGATAAGTATTTGACTCATTTTTTAACTCATTCTATAACTAAAGGAACTGTTTTCTAAAACCCTGTCTCTTTACTATGTCTTGATGTTCAGATCCAGAGGCCCGAAATCAACAGGAGGACCAGCATCCTTAGAAAAGATAAGTATTTCACTCACTATTTCACTCATTCTATAACTGAAAAACTGTTTAATTTAACCCTGTTTCTTTACTATGTATTTAGGCTCAGATCCAGAGGACATCCATCATCAGGAGGACCAGAATCCACAGAAAAGATAAGTATTTGACTCATTTTTTAACTCATTCAATAACTATATGAACTGTTTACTTTAACCCTGTGTCTTCCCTATGTCTTTAGCTTCACATCCAGAGGACCTCCAACTTCAGGAGGACCGGCATCCACAGAAAAGATAAGTATTTCACTCACTCTTCAACTCATTCAATAACTTAAGGAATGTTTTACTAAAACCCTCTCTTCACTATGTCTTTAGTGTCAGGTCCAGCTTTCTCCATCATCAGTAGGACTAGCATCCACAGAAAAGATAAGTATTTCACTCACTATTTCACTCATTCTATAACTGAAGGGACTGTTTACTTTAACCCTGTCTCTTTGCAATGTCTTTAGAATTAAATCCGGAGGAAATCCATCATAAGTAGGACCAGAATCCACAGAAAAGATAAGTATTAGACTAATTGTTTTTAACTCATTCTACAACTAAAGGAACTGTTTTATAAAACCCTGTCTCTTTACAATGTCTTTAGAATTAAATCCGGAGGAAATCCATCATAAGTAGGACCAGAATCCACAGAAAAGATAAGTATTAGACTAATTGTTTTTAACTCNCACTCACTCTTTCATTCATTCAATAACTGAAGGAACGTCTTACTTTAACCCTGTCTCTTCACTATGTCTTTAGTTTTCAGATCCAAAGTTCTCCATCATCAGTAGGACTAGCATCCATAGAAAAGATAAGTACTTCACTCACTCTTTAACTCATTCAATAACTAAAGGAAGTGTTAACTTTAACCCTGTCTCTTTAGTATGTCTTTACATTCAGATCCAGAGGACACCCATCAATACAGTAATTGGTTCTGCTGCTGATTATCACCAATCATTTTCACCTGGTTCCTCTACTATATAAGTTGTGTGTTTGCCTCCCATCAGCGCCAGGTTATTTGTGTGTTTTGGTGAGACATTTCCTAGCTTTCTTTAGTCTGTCTGTTTCCCTGATTATGACCAGTTTCTGCCCTGTGGATCTCGAGTTTTGCCTTGTCCCTGTCTGCTCTGTTTGTCGCATCTGGTCCTGGATTCTACCGGCTTCTGAAAATATACATTTATTTCTTCTAGTCCCATTAAATTTATGTTGATACTTTGATACATTAATATATTTATGTTAATTTATAATTCACTTCGAAAACCCTTTTTTTTCTTTTTGCATTTCTTCCTTCTGATTATGTTTAGTTTTAGTTTCTTTTTAAGTTTTGGCTTTGTAGTTGTTTTCTACCAGTGTTTAGTTCTTGAGTTTCTCTCCCTTTCCCCCTGGCTTCCTTCTAGTTGGTTCCACTCACACCTGCTCCTTATTCAGCTGATTAGTCCATCCTTTGTTCTGTTCCCCATATATACACCACCTCTGCAGTCACAAAGTGCTGGTTTGCTGTTGTTTCGTTGCTTCCTCGTCTCTAGCTCCCCATGTGAGTTTTTCCCTGACATTTGCTTATTTTCTGGTTCTTTGATTTTTTTTTTTGGATATTCGGATTTTTGTCTCAGTTTTTTAGAAGACTCTTTTTAGAAGGTATATCCTGAGCATAATTTGTGCAAAATGTATTTCTTGTACTATCAAGTGAATAATTCTTATTCAATATTGACTTAATCTGTCCCACCAAACGGACCGAAACAGCAGCAAACCTGGAGAAAACTGACAGGAAACCTCTGTCATTGCCAATAAAGGTCATGATACAACTGAACGTTTGTCATTGATGAAATACTTACTTTCAACCATTATTTAAAAATAAATTAATTTTAGAAACTGGAGTATAGTTTATCTTTAAATGTTTGTTCTTTTCATATCTTTTACTGAAGCCTTGAGTTTACTTGTTTTTTGTATTTTAACACCCACATTTTTCAACTGTGGGACATTAAAGGTATTTCCTATCTCTCGAAATAGAACAATTCTAATACAATACATATTTATGATGTGATATTGCCCAGGTCTATTGTTTTCACAGTAAATGGCAATAACTAGCAAAAAAATAGGAGAAAATAATAAAAGTGGAAATTGAACAATAAAAGTGACGATAAGACCGAAAATGAGACAGAACATGGATAAAATACATAATAGTGTAGATGCATTGAATGGCAGAATATGTTTACTCCAATAAATAGAATCTGTTCTGTTTAAGGACTTAAATAACACATTAATATATAAAACAGCTCATTGCCAACAAACACTGATATGCCTGTAAAACTGAATTTTACACTATAGAAGGCATTACACTTATTTTTTGATCAGGCCACTTTGCTATCATCAAAGTTTTTACAAGAGCTGGTTGAAGCTGTTTAAAAGTTTTGTTTTCATCATTTCGCATACTGCTCTGGTAAAATAACTTTGCTACCACTTATTTCACAGTTTTGGTCACTTTATACACTTTGAAATAATATATGCCTCTGACATAAAAATATGATAAAAGACTTTTTTGGCACAGAAGGGCCTGATATTTTGTTGGGATGGGCTTGATTTGGCCCTCAGGTATTAAGTTTTATCAATGTGCCCTGGAGGAACTTCCTTAAATAGAGACCAGAAAAAGTTAATGGTAAATATTAAAGGATAGGTTTACCTATTTTAACATTAGACAAAAAAATATTCAAAGAAACTACAGGAAATAAAATTATTATCGGTGTACTAAACAAACATAAACTTTTTACAGTAAATGACATAAGATCAATCAGGTGGACAGTAATTTGAATCAGTTCTTTGTGTAGCTGGGTGCAGTGGCGGATCTAGGGGGCGGCTACTTGGGCTGCAGCCCTGGATGTTTCCCCCAGAGCCCCGGATCTCACTTCTGAGCTGAACTGAGTAGAATGTGCAGTACTGGAATTCACCAAATGGTGACTGATGTTCCAGGGATGTGAAGCTCTGACTGACTTCCAGACGTTCTTTGTCCTGGTGTTGTATGAAATTCTGTTCCTCTTGTGTCGGGGGGCGCATTGAAGCCAGAGAGGCGGACATCGAGGATGGGACCATTTTTACTGCGCTGCTGATTGATTTCTTGCTAAAAACAACTCCTATAATGATGTCAATGTTGTGACATCCAGTTTAATCAGCAGCCGTTGTTTACAAAATCGTTAAATAAGAAAATAGACGAGGTCCTTTCAAGCTGTTTTGTGTTGTTTTA
>NW_015152141.1:31091-40034 GCF_000732505.1 Cyprinodon variegatus
TAGATCCTCCCCTGGCTGGGTATAAGTTTGTGAAAAACATTCAAGATTCCAGGACTGGATGTAAGACTATGTGAGTAGATTAATGGGAATTAATCTCTAATGAATCTTTCTAAATGCACGTGGTAAAAAAAAATCTCCTCGTAAAGGGTTGAAATACAACATTTAATATCAGGAAATGGGAATGTGTTTGCTTCTCCTAATTTGTAAAATATTTGGTGGCCACTGGAGGGCGCTGTTGGACAATGGCTGAGCTTTGCATCTGCTGGTCATCAGACTGAATATAAAAGAAGCTTTTAATACTAATGCACAGCCTTAGTCTTATGTGGTACATTTAGCCTTGAGTCAGTGGGTCACATGACCTGGAAGCTATTGAAGAAAAATCCAAATTTTTGTCTCTTGAGTATATTTATATGTTAAAATGGCTTATAATGGAATAAAAACAAGTGTGCCTTACATATGTTTTATATTAACTTGCTTTTAGATTAGTTTCATAATACCTGATCGCAAGATAATGAATTTATTTATTTTTATTTCTCAAGAGTGCTTGGAACAAAAATTAGTTTTCTGTCCCTAACTGCACCACAGCAGGAGGAGGGAGCAGCTGAGAGACGCTGGCCGAAATCTCAGTCCATCAATGGGATCAACCGTGAGCTTGATCCCGCTGACAACGCGGAGCTTGAATATTCAATATCCACCTTCGCCTCGGTCCGGTTAAGGTGTGATCTGATCTCTCTGTACCGTTCAGGGTTTATTTATTTCTAAAAAAGAACTTTATTTCATTAGACTTCACTTTTGAGTGGGAGGTAGAACAACTGCGATCTTGCCCACATGACCTTTAGTCTGCACTTCCTTTTTCTCCAATCAGGTAAAATAAAAAGTTATTTCTCTGACAGCTTAAAATACGATCGATCCTTTCAATTAATCAAAATCTATTTTAAAATATAAACCTCAGGTATAATTCATGAAAAGCTGGTGATGCAGAGCCACGTCTCTGGTAAGTACAGAAATATGAAACTTAAAATATAAAACTTAAATAATCAACCTGCGCATTTAGTAAAATAATATTATAGAAACAGATCAGAAAGTGTCAGATCAGCAGTTTGAGGCTCATAGATGTTTGGTCTAGAATCGATCCTGTAGATCTATGTGTCTCTTATTTTTTCACAGAGGAGGTTTTTTTTCTAAAGTCTATTTCCTTAAAATTGAGGCTGTGACATTTTAGAGAACAGGAACAGTTAGATGCTGCCTTAAATGAAGAGGAGACTTAAAGAAGCGCTGGAAAATCACGATTCGTGGGAAGAAAATAAAGGTCTGCAAACCTATAAAAAACTATCCAGGTTGAACCTTTTTAAATGTCTGAACTTTGCTTTTTTTATCTTTAACAAGGAGCTAAACACTGTAATGATCTAGATCAGGCATCCCCAACCTCGGTCCTCGAGGCCCGCTGTCCTGCAGGTTTTAGAGGTTTCCCTGCTTTAGCACAGCAGATTATAATGATTGCAGTAGACCAAAAGCAATTAAAACCATCAGCTTTCAATTAAAACCAGCTGTGCTGGAGCAATCAAACCTCTAAAACCTGCAGGACAGCGGGCCCCGAGGACCGAGGTTGGGGATGCCTGATCTAGAGTAACTCTTGAGACCTAAAACATACACCGTGTCTTATTAGGGCTGTCGTGGGAAAAAAGTATGTATTAGGGCTGCAAATAAGTTTGCATGTTCTCCCTGAGCATGCGTGGGTTCTCTCCGGGTACTCTGGCTCAGTGTATTCTCATTATCAGTTCGTACGAAATCGTACGAAAAGTTATCCACAGTAATATCGTATGTTTTTGACGTTTTTTTCGTCGCATTTCGTTGTATTTTTACGTCTTGCCTTGAGACAAGATATCCTTGCGCATGTGCATCTTACGCACCATAAATAACATAGAATTTAACATACAATTAACCCTAACCCTAAGATACAAAACAGCAAGCTTAGTTAGAGACCTGAAGAAGCAATTATTGCACTGTTGTTCCCAGTTTTACGTCCGTCCACGGATCTGCTTTTTTCGTCTGTCTGGCTGCGCACTGATCTGTATTTTCGAGGAAAAATGTCAAAAACGTACGAAATACTGTGCATAACTTTTCGTACAATTTCATACAAACTGATAATGAGAATATGTTGTCCGGCTTCCTCCCACAGTCCAAAAACATGACTATTAGGTTAATTGGCTTTTCTAAATTCTCCTTAGGTGTGAGTGTGTGTCTGAATGGTTGTGTGTCTCTGTGTTGCCCTTCGATGGACTGGCGACCTTTCCAGGGTGGACCCCGCCTCTAATCCATTGACTGCTGGAGATAGACATCAGCACCCCTCGTGACCCCACTCTGGACAAGCGTGTCAAATAATGGATGGATGGATGGAGTTCTGGATATTGACAGACCAAATTGTTTTTTGTTTTTTTTTATACATCTTAAATACAAAATGTTACAGATAGATAGATAGATAGATAGATAGATAGATAGATAGATAGATAGATAGATAGATAGATAGATAGTTTAGTGAAATGAAGATGTCAGTTTGATTTATGATTTTCTTTCATTTCCAGGTGATCACTTCCAGTCGCTGATAAGATTCCTTCCTTCAATGTCAGCGAGATGGTGTCTGCCATTACAGAAAATCCTGCAGGCCTTTAAAAAAATGAACCTCCGAGTAAACAATATAACAACCATCTATCTACTGGTAAATAAGCATGTTACACTAATCTCAAATTTTTTTTTTATAGTGAATAGACCACGGGAAGCAGAGCTATGAGGGGTCCCATAGCTCTGGATGACAGATCTGTTGAAAATATGGATGAGTTGATAAATAAACTGTCATGTTTGGCTTAAGGTGCCTAACCCACATGCAGAACACTCAGAGGCAGGAGAAAAGTTCAAAGATTTATTGAAATGTTTAAGCACAATGAATGAACAGATCCAGAGGGGAATTTGTCTGGTCACGAGTGGGTTCTGAAAAGCACACAGAGTTATCAGATCCAGGACTGGTCACGAGTGGGTTCACTGCAGAGGGGGGACAGAGGGGTTAATGGAGGCCCAGGTAATTTGCAGTGTGAGAGTGTGCAGGGCTGTACCTGTTATGGAGCAGAGCAGAGCAGCAGAGGGGGGGAACCTTGAGGGTCCAGAGGCTGTCGGCAGGCTGAGGGCTAGGCAGAGGCAGAGCTTGGTTTGAGTGTTGGCAGATAACAGATTTGAGTTTTCCTTCCAGTTTCTTCTGAGAGTGGGCAGGCAGATCTTTAGACAGGAATAATTCTCCAGGGTTCTTCAGAGAACAGGACAGGCAGATTTCTGACAGAGAAACTCTTCAGGGTTTCAGGTTTCAGGCAGGCTCAATCTAGGAAGCAAAGAGGAGAAAACAGATCAGGTCAGATTCAGGCTTTCAGGGAGTCAGAGGTTCAGACAGGAAGGTTGGCTCAGGCTTGCTAACCGTTACTGGCAAACACTCTGGCACTGGAAAGAAGTCCTCTGCCTCCTTAAATACGGATCTCCTGATGAGCAGACGAGCGACAGGTGGTGCAATCAGCTCCGGCTCCAGGAGATCTCGTACGCCCTCTGGTGGAGAAAGTGGACAGACCTCCAGATCCCAACAGTACCCCCCCCTCAACGACCGCCTCCTGGCGGTCCAAAGGAAGCCAAGTGCGATTCTCCGGACCGTAGCCCTTCCAGTCAACCAGGTACTGCCAGCCGCGGCCCCGCCGACGGGAGTCTACGATCCGGCGGATGGTGAAGGCAGGGTGACCATCAATGTCCCGGGTGGTTGGAGGGGAGTCGGACGGAGGGCAAAAAGGGCTGGTCAGGACAGGTTTGATTTGAGAGACGTGGAATGTAGAATGGATCCGGAGTGAGGATGGCAGATACAGGCGGACGGCGGACGGGTTGATAATGGACTCGATTTTGTAAGGACCGATGAACCTGGGAGAGAGTTTACGGGACATGGATTTAAGAGGGATGTCATGAGTGGAGAGCCAAACCTGTTGTCCGGGTGTGTAGGTGGGAGCAGGGCGTCGTTTGCGGTCAGCAAATCTCTTGTTTTGGGCAGATGTCCGGTTCAGAGCTGATATTGTGTCCTTCCAGATTTTATGACAACGGCGGATGTGGTGCTGAACTGATGGAACAGACATTTCCTTTTCATCGGCAGGGAACAAGGGTGGCTGATATCCTAGAGAGATTTCAAAAGGGGACAGACCGGCTGCAGAAGATGTGTGGGAGTTGTGTGCGTACTCTGCCCAGTGAAGGTATTGGCTCCAGTAGATCGGGTTGGTAGAAGTAAAGCATTGGAGGGTTGATTCAAGTTCCTGGTTTAGACGTTCTGTTTGACCATTGGATTGTGGATGATAACCTGATGTCAGAGAGATGTTAGACTCAAGAGCAGAAAAGAAGTGTTTCCAGACCTGTGCGGTGAATTGAGGCCCTCTGTCCGACAAAATCTCCTGGGGAATACCATGGAGTTTGAAAACGTGCTTTACTAGTAGTTGTGCTGTCTGGAAGGCAGTCGGAAGTTTCCTGAGGGGAACAAGATGGCAGGCTTTTGAGAATCGGTCTATTATTGTGAAGATGGTGGTCATACCTCTGGATGCGGGCAAACCGGTTACAAAATCCACGGCGATGTGGGACCAGGGGCGAGATGGAACAGGTAGCGGATGGAGAAGGCCAGAAGGAGGCTGGTGTGAGGGTTTGTTACGAGCGCAGACGGGACAGGCTAGAACATACTCCTTAGTATCTTTGTGGAGGGATGGCCACCAGAAATGGCGAGAGATCAGGGCTATGGTTCTGCTTACACCGGGGTGAGCAGAAAATTTTGCTGAATGCATCCAGTGGATGAGACGGGACCTGACGAGAGAGGGAACATATGTCTTGTTGGGTGGAGTGTTACCTGGGTCGGGTTCAAAAGCTTGGGCCAGTTTTATCAGATCAGATATTTCCCAGGAGACAGTAGCCACCGTACAGCTGGCAGGGAGAATGGTATCAGGAGTTTCAGGTTTGTCAGGAGAATAGAGGCGTGAAAGAGAGTCAGGTTTGATGTTCTTGGAACCAGGCCGGTAGGAGATAATCAGGTTAAAACATGAGAAAAACAGGGACCAACGGGACTGACGGGGATTGGATCGTTTTGCAGATTGAATGTAAGATAAGTTTTTGTGATCTGTCCATACCAGAACGGGATGCTCTGCGCCCTCCACCCAAAGCCGCCATTCTTCCAGAGCCAGTTTAATTGCGAGGAGTTCTCTGTCTCCGACATCGTAATTTTGCTCCGCGGGCGAAAGTCTGCGGGAGAAAAATGCGCATGGATGAGCTCTTTGGTCAGAATCAGATACTTGGGACAAGACAGCCCCCACCCCAGAATCAGAAGCATCCACCTCCAATATGAACTGCTTGGAGGGGTCAGGGTGGATGAGGATGGGTGTACTAGAGAACAGGGCCTTGAGTTTCTTAAATGCAGCCTCAGCCTCCGCAGACCAGTGAAAAGTCCTTTTAACAGATGTTAGGGCAGTCAGAGGCTGAGCTGTCTGGCTGTAGTTTCGGATGAACCTTCTGTAAAAATTAGCAAACCCCAGAAACCTTTGTAGTTGTTTACGGTTCTCGGGAGTGGGCCTGTCCAGAACCGCCTTGATCTTGTCCTCAGACGGCTTCACCTGCCCGCCCTCGAGCACAAAACCTAGAAAGGTGACAGAAGGACGGTGAAACTCACATTTCTCAGCTTTGACAAACAGCTTGTTTTCAAGGAGTCTTTGAAGAACCAAACGGACGTGCTTCTTGTGTTTAGACATGTTTTTGGAGTAGATCTGAATGTCGTCGATATAGACAAAAACGAAGACATTTAAAAAATCTCTCAGAACATCGTTGACTAGGGCCTGGAAACAGGCAGGGGCGTTGGTCAAACCAAAAGGCATAACTAAATACTCAAATTGCCCTAGAGGATTTTTAAATGCAGTCTTCCATTCGTCTCCTTCTCTGATTCTGAGGAGATGATAGGCCTTTCTTAAGTCCAACTTGGTGAAAATAGTAGCTCCCTGGACGGGTTCAAAGGCAGACGCTAACAGGGGTAAAGGGTATTTGTTCTTAACTGTTATTTTATTAAGACCTATGTAATCAATACAAGGTCTCAGAGTTCCATCCTTCTTTCCCACAAAGAGGAAACCGGCCCCGAGAGGAGATGAGGAAGGCCGAATTATACCGGCGGCTAAAGAATCATTGAAATACTTCTCCATGGTCTCTCTCTCGGGCTTGGAGATATTATAGAGTCGACTGTTAGGGAGGAGAGCTCCAGGTAACAGATCAATTGCACAGTCATAAGGTCTATGCGGGGGAAGAGAAAGAGCACTAACCTTACTGAAAACTAGTGCAAGGTCGTGGTAATCAGGAGGTACTAAGGAAAGATCAGGCGGGTCAGTCTCCTGACGACCGGCCGGAGACTGAGTCGAAGGTGTGGCGGAGCGGAGACAGGAAATATGGCAGGATGCAGACCAGGACTCAACATGTCTTTTGGACCAATTGATGTGTGGGTTATGATGTTGAAGCCACTCAAAACCAAGGACTATGGATGAACTGGCTGTTCGAAACACGAAGAAGGATATTGTTTCTCTGTGATTGCCGGAGATTAACAGTTCGAGCGGCTTAGTTTGGTGTGTGACTTGAGGTAATCTTTTACCGTCGAGGGCTGAGACTCTCAGAGGTTTATTCAATGGGGTGGTTTCTATGTTCAATTGTTGAACCAGACTGGAGTCTATTAGATTTTTCTCACAACCAGAGTCTATTAATGCTGAAAGCGTGAGGGCTTGCTCCGAGAGAAACAGAGTGGCAGGTAACAGCAGGCGAGGAGATTTCTCAGTTTGAAGATGGTCTGCCAGACTACTCATTTCCTCTGGCGGACCCTGGCTTTTACCTTAGGTGGGCAGGTAGAAACAAAGTGACCAGGTTCTTCACAGTACATGCAAAGGTTCCCCCTAACTCTCCTTTGCCTCTCCTCGGATGTGAGCCTGGTGTGACCGATCTGCATTGGCTCTTCTTCTGAGGATTCTGTGGAGGGAGAGACGTAATGAGTCTTTGATACAGGGACAGATACAATGGATTTCGGCTCTTAGATCTGGACTCAGCGTCAGAGGGCACTGAGGGAAAAGTAGTGTCATTAGTCTTAGCTGCTGGGGCAGAAACAGAAAAAACATGGCTTCTAAATCTGGACTTAAATCTGGCTCGCAGTCTGTTATCCAACCGGATTGTTAACTTAATGAGCTCCTCCAAGGTTGCTGGCTCATCGAGAGTGGCCAGCTCATCTTTAATAGATTCGTCCAGAGCATGAAAATAAGCACTTTTGAGCGCAGAATCATTCCATCCGGAAGCTGCAACTTTAACCCGGAAATTGATTGAAAATTCAGCAACAGTTCTGTTTCCCTGTTTTAATTCCAAAAGACCACGAGATTCGGTGAACTTATCAGTGTCTTGGTTGAAAACTTGCATGAACTCTTGGAGAAATTCCTCAAATGAAAACTCAAAACTAGATTCAGAAGCAAATTTGGCTTCCGCCCATTCGAGGGCTTTTCCGGACAATTGAGACAGAATAAAGGCTATTTTCCTCTTGTCATTAGGGAAGCTGGATGGGGAATGTTAAAAAATTAGTTTACATTGGAACAAAAATCCCTTACACTTACTTGGATTGCCAAAAAACTTATCAGGAAGTGAAGGGCGGAACTCAGAAAACAACGGACCGGGTTCTGACCTGAGTAGAGGATTTGTTTCTTGAACCGGAAGTTGAACGGTCTCCGTTCCAGGTGTAGCGTTTTTAAGATAACCGGCTATTTCCTGTAATGAGCGGTTAGTTTGTTCATGACGTGTGTTTAACTCACAGAGGGCGGTGTCGTGGCTCTGAATCAGAGCTTGCTGTTGCTCCAACATCCTCCTGAGTGATTCCACTGGGTTTGTCTGTTGGCCAGAGTGTTCTGTCATGTTTGGCTTAAGGTGCCTAACCCTCATGCAGAACACTCAGAGGCAGGAGAAAAGTTCAAAGATTTATTGAAATGTTTAAGCACAATGAATGAACAGATCCAGAGGGGAATTTGTCTGGTCACGAGTGGGTTCAGAAATGCACACAGAGCTATCAGATCCAGGACTGGTCACGAGTGGGTTCACTGCATCTCCAGGGTTCTTCAGAGAACGGACAGGCAGATTTCTGACAGAGAAACTCTTCAGGGTTTCAGGCAGGCTCAATCTAGGAAGCAAAGAGGAGAAAACAGATCAGGTCAGGTTCAGGCTTTCAGGGAGTCAGAGGTTCAGACAGGCAGGTTGGCTCAGGCTTGCTAACCGTTACTGGCAAACACTCTGGCACTGGAGAGAAGTCTTCTGGCTTCTTAAATACAGATCTCTTGATGAGCAGATGAGCGATAGGTGGTACAATCAGCTCCGGCTCCAGGAGATCTCGTACGCCCTCTGGTGGAGAAAGTGGACAGACCTCCAGATCCCAACAGTACCCCCCCTCAACGACCGCCTCCTGGTGGTCCAAAGGAAGTAGATGGCAGAGACTCACGGTAGTCGTCGATCAGAGCTGGGTCAAGAATGAAAGATCCAGGAACCCAAGTAACTTGATCTCCTTAAGCTGCTCCCTCCCTGCAGACAGAAAAAGGGTGTATAACTTTATTTAATTTTTATTCTGCGTTTGCAGCTGCAGCATTAAACAGATGTTTGAAGGTGTGGGCTTGGTTATAGTTGAGGAAGGGTTACTAGAAACATTATTGGATACTTGTTAAACTTGTTGCTCAAACAGGTTAAAACAAAGAATGTAAAGAAAAGATAAACATTTTAGAGTAATAATCACTATTAATATGGTACTGTATATTTTTTGTTGACACTATTATTACCTCCTCTGTTACCATGCAGTAGATCTTTGTCTTAAGGTGAGCATCACAGGAGGTCCTACTATGA
>NW_015152141.1:42523-50618 GCF_000732505.1 Cyprinodon variegatus
CAATACCAAAGGCTGGATTTTAGATCTAAAAGTATTTCTTACATTTATTTTTGTCAAATTAGTTTAAACGTGCTTTTAAAGTAATTTTAAGCAATTTTAATGTTTTCAAACTAGAATAGTTATGAATAGATTTTATTTAAATGTTTTCCCAGAGGTGCTCCTCATGCCAAGAAACATCCATTAAACTAGATAATGATCCAGATCACGTGTGATCATGTTTAGCTATTGGTGTAATTCACAATTAGGGTCAAAATGTGCTGCTTGATGAAGGTCTGCACTTCTCTAGTTGTTTCTGTTTCAGTCAAAAAAATTTGAGCTGATATTTTAAGTTAAGTTAATCAAGAAGTGATTGAAGCACAAACTGACATCATTGTTTAAAGTTGTAGTTTATATTTATATATTTTTACCAAATAGATATTTATTGTCAGAAATCATTTGACTTACATATTAATTTGCATTCTTAGAAGCAGTTTTTTTTTTTTTACCTTGATTAATTTTGCACTTCTGTTAAATTTGACAAATCTATAGATTAGTGTAGTGTCGCTTTTGATTTTGAAATCAAGTATGTGACTTAATACCCTGTTACCGTGACACTACCAGGGTGCTAATTAATAATTTGCTCACAGGAATGTTGTTTTTACCAAACATCTCATTATTAGGGTTGTTATTTGGCCCATAATATTGAGGCTGCATTCCTTGTAGATGTCAGAGCGATATTTCACAGCTAAAACGTCTGATTTTCTTAGTTTAGAATAAACCTTATTAGTCCCCTGATGTTAAGGAACCACAGGAAGCATATTTATATGATCTTGTTAATCCTTAAGGTCATAATCTGCTCTCAGCACTCCTTAATGTCTGACTAACACTCTGTGTTATTTTAAACAGCCTTATCAATTTGATCTTTATTTTGCCTTTTTGGATTCTACTGTTTTTGACCAAATACAGATTTTCTTGCTAAATCTTTATTGGGATGAGCTTTGGATCTTTTGCCTCATTTATATGTCTTTGCAATTAAAGATGAAGTTCCAGAATTGCGATTGTTCTTTTCCATTTCTAACAGGGAATCGAGTGAAAACAGACTGCACTGAATTCAGAGAAACATCCTGTCTACCCTGTGCTGATGGAACATATATGGAGACTCCTACTGGGAAAAATCAATGCAACCCATGCAAGAGATGTGATGAAGGTGAAATGTCTCATTTTATTCCTCATCATCACTGATTTTTTGTTTTTTCCTTCAAATATCTTGATTAAGGGAAAAAATGACAAAACATAAATATGAAAATAAATAAATACACAAATGAATGTATAAATGAACAAATAAAGAGTATGCACCATTATATATATAAATACACATGAAATTTTATAAAACTAAAATAAATACAAAAAGAAATATAGTGTGGTCATAAAAAAGGCTAATTCTTGTTTTTTTGCTTTGCTTGTATTTCTCTATGTATTTATTTGTGTTTTTTTTTTCCTTTTGAAACAATTTTTTTATTCCTTCATTTATTTCTACTACTATTTATTTTTATTTCCACATTTCTGTCTCTGTGGTTCTAATATTTGTCTTTAGCATTATTGGTTAACTGGGAGAGTCAGACAGAAGCAAACGATTCATACATGGATGCAGAGCAGAAGGATGTCTGAATAAATCCTAACAGACCATCACATCATGACCTCAGAGAAAACCTGGAACTGAACCTTCTCCTCCTGCTCTACTGTTCATCATCTTTCACCTGCTGTGTCTCTACTTGCTTCTCAGCTGCTGATGCTGAAGGCTCTGCCCGCTCTGCCTCTGTGTTTTTCTGCTACTCCTTAGAGATGCTGAGCTGAGCCGAGGAGGACAGAGATTTTAGAAAATGAACCAACAGGCTGCATATAAGGTCTCATATCGGCCTCTGTTAAGTTGAATAAAATCCATAGATAAATTATATTATTTGTATTTTGAGTTAAATAATACAGGCTCCATTTCTGGTAACCTTTTAAATCCTATTTTCCATCGTATCCACTATTATTCATCCATGTACTGTATAAATAGTTTCTGTCTGATTCTCCTAGTTAAGCAATCATGCTGAAGACAATTGTTAGAACAACTGACCTCATTAACAAACAGAGACAGAAATCTAGAAATAAATAAAATAAATGTGGGGATTAATGGGGACTGTGTACATGCACAAAAAAGGGGAAAAATAATAAAAATACATAGATACGACAAAAATAAATAGTCTTTTTCATAATTTAATTTCAGATTTATTTTTTGCCATTTTTTTCCCCTCTTAAATAAACATGCTTCCCCAGACATTGTTTTTTATTCCTCTGCTCAGTCTGCTAAATCTAGCTGGTTTTGTGGCACTTTAGATTCTGATGCTTTGTGTAAAGTGTAGTTGGACTACAACCTCCTCCAAATGCTGCCCCCTGCTGGTATTCTAGACAATTATTGGTCTACTTCCATTTCCTTTTCTGGTTCTTGTTCACTTTTCTTTAAAACCAATGCACTACCTATTTATCATATGTTAGAATATTTAAGTCAAGAGTTTAAAGAAAATACAAAGAGAAAAGTACAGTGGTGAGATAGGTCTTTAAGGTTCAGGGAAAATGCTAATAAAAAAAGCAAAAAATCATTTTTGTCTAACATAATAAGTTTGTTCTATGTTGGCGGGTTCTGGTCTGAGGCTAAAATACAAATGTTCACGATCATCTGATACAGTTTGTGAAGCTCTGGAAGGATATTTCTGTATTGATGTTATTAAAGGCAGCTGTGCTGCTGCAAAAAAGCACAGCAGCTGTAAACCTGGACAATATATTAGCAAGAAAGGTAAAATTTTTAAAACAACCCTGGTTTTATATTTACATTTTTTATTCTAAATCATAATATATTATTTATTCATATCTCAGTGTTAATGCTGATTGAAATGATTCTTCATTCTTACAGGAACGTCTCTGTCAGACACTGAATGCAGCAGAGGAACATTTTCTAATGGATCATTAACACTCTGTCAGCCACACACACAGTAAGAGAATCTATAGATCTATAGACACATCTAGATTATTCACCAGGAGTGAACTTGTTTGATCAGAAGAATTTCTGTAAATGGATCTCTGTGTGATTCCAGGTGTGAGGAGCTAAACCTTTGGCTGGTTAAAGAAGGAACAACTTCAACTGATGCAGAGTGTGGAGAAAAAAATATAGATGTGGCTGCAGTGGTTGGGATTTCTGTTGTATTAGTTGTGTTTGTGGGAATAGCTGTGCCTTTTGTTCTCCGGAAGAGAAATTATTTAAAATGCTGTGAACGTCCTTTTATTTACAGACTAAATTAACAGACTAAAATAGACTTCTGAGTCCTGTCAGCAAGAGAAAAAGTTATTTACTTGACGTCTGTGTTTCTGCTCGACAGGAAATCAAAGACAAAAAGAAAATGGAGAAGATTCCTACAGATCTCAGAAAGGTATGTTTCTTTCACAGCTTTGATTTTTCACCTTATTGCATTTATTTTGTGATGACATCATTTCTTTGATAATTTTACCAAAAAGGGCACCAGCTCTCCTCCAGAGGGTTCACCACTGATGGATGGGATGTGGAAGGAAATGGAGGATCAGTAAAGACAGCAGGTGAGAGAGGAGCTCAGACCTTACAGCTGGATGCAGCATCAGAACGTTGTTGGAATCTTGAACCGTCTGTTGAAAAGACTTTCTCACAACAGACTTGTTCAGAGATGCACAGACATCTAACTTCCTGCACAGTGAACACCTGTGTGGTTTTATGGAGCTATAACTGTAACTGTAGTAAAACGTTTCTGAAAGCAGGAAGATGGAGGTTAAAAAACTCCAACTCTGTTCAAGAAGCTGAATCTGATTGGAGTGATTGTTGGAAAACTGGCTGCAGAGCTGAATGTAAATAGAGCCACGATAAATAGTGGGAATCATTTTATGACCCAATGAGAACCTGTATACCCAACATTGATCTCTGATTATCAGTAGATATAAAACAGCATCTTCCATCCTGTCAGAGGGATAGAGAACGAGATCATTAAAACAAAGGAAACTCTGTCATAGTTTGAGCATTTTCTCTGCTCGTAAGCCTATAAAATAAATTTCCATTTCTGACATAATTCTAATAACCTTCAGTAGTTTTTGAATTGGTAAAACCTTTCAGAGGTTGGCAGATTTGAAAGTTCTGAAACATTGTTTGATTAATGATTGATCAGCTGGGGTTAGTAATAGCCTTGGCAGTTTTTTAATCATGTTTACAAAGTCCATTCACAGTTTTTTAAACGACTTCTCTAACATTTAGCAAATGTCACATTCTACAGGTATGGAGGCAGACAACCCAATCTGAAGAGGAAACCTAACTAGTGTTTTATGTGAAGGTCACCCTGGATCTGGGAAAAATTCCAAAGATGGAAAAAATGAAGCCTGCAATTCCAAGGACCAAATCGATCTACAGAAGTTAACTGTTATTAAGGAGAGAAAAGATTCAGCCTGAGGTTTTTCTCACTTTAAAGGACCAAATAATTCAATTCAATTCAGTTTATTTATTTCTATACCGCCAATTCACAATACATGTCATCTCAAGGCACTTTACAGTTCACCAGATCATCAAACTGATCACCAAATTGATTCAAAGTAATAAATAATGAAAGCTGAAGAACCTACTTCTTAAGCCTGAGCTCACCGTATGAGGACTCTTTCACAACTCCATCCATCCTGCTCCCTATTACCTTGGACAGGTCGCCTGTCTGCCACAGGGCAACACAGAGACGCACAAAAACATACAACCATGCACACTAACAATTTACAGAAGCCAATTAACCTAATAGTGATGTTTTTTGGGCTGTGGGATGAAGCCAGAGTACCTGGAGAGAACCCATGCATGCACAGGGAGAACATGCAAACTCCATACAGAAAAGCCAGGAATCAAACCTGCAACCTTCTTGCTGCATGACGACAGCACCACAGCAGAGCCTTCTTTTACAAGTCTGTTTTGGAAAACTGATCCTGCAGAAGCTTTTTCATCTGACTGAGACCAACGTCACTGTCATTCCCCTCAATTCCTCTTTGGACCCACAAAAAATATAGTTTCAATTAAATTGTATATTTTGTTCTATTGCTGATATTAATATTTAAATGTTATTCTTCGTGTATGTTGTGTAAAATCATTTGTATTTCTTCAACCTCTTGAAAAATAGAGATTATTGATTTACACATCCTTTATTCATTCATTTAGATCTAAATATAAGTATTTTTAGATAGTTGCTTTGGGACTTTCTTGTTTTTTTTTTCATAGATTTTTACAATATACACTTTAATATATTTATATTTTGTGTTAATGTTTTTATTTACTGTGCAAAACTGTATTGCAGTTTTTTGACATATAAATAGAATATTCAATTTATTTTTCCATATCTAAACTCATTAAAGGCAGGATTTACTTTAAGGTCTTGAGCTGAAAAGAAAAATACTCAACTTTTCCTCTTGATAAACTGAAGAGCGTTCAACCTTTTTATTAGTTTATTTAATATGTATGTTTAGAAGCTGCATTACTTTTACACCAGCGTGACAAATCCAGGGGGAAAATATACATAAATTCCCAACAGTGTTATATCCTGCTTTACTGGGTTGAAAGGTAACAGGTGTTGCTGTTCATCTTAGTTGTGAAGCAGCGTGACAAACTTGCAACTTGCTGTCTCTATATAACACTAGATCTATAATCTTGTAACAGTTTGAGATTTTTTTCTGAAAGATGTAGAAGTGTCTTTACCTGAACGATGCATTTTTCTACTGCGTTAATTTTAATGTCAATTTCAAAAGTGTAGAGTTTGTAGAGTTGTAGAGTTTTGTTCATCTGGATTTCCTGCCTGAGTGTTAACAGTGGCCATAGATCTACTCCATATACATAAAATTATAATCAGTAAAACATTTTTTTTTGCACTTTTAGCATTACCGGTACTTGTCATATGTTGGACGTTCATCTCTGTGCAGGGTTTAGTGGATTTTAATGAAGATCTTCACTGAAGATCAGCTGTCTGATGCAGCAATGCATGATGGGAAAACTCCCTCCTGTAACTAGTGAAGGGAAAGGTTATTGTAAAATAAAATAAAAAATGAAATAAAAATGCCCCTATACATGTCCTCCCCATCCTTACAGTTGGTTGTTTTTTTTTTTTTTTTAAAGTTGCATAAATACAAACGATTGTTAAACATTTTTTTTATATTTATTTGTTCATAATAGGCTTAGGCTTTTTAGAGGAAGGCTATTTGTGTGATGAATGGATCAGTGATGGATGTTATATAGATAACATTCACAACAATCCACAACTAAGAACAATCTGCAACATTAAACTACGTATGCTGACTTTAACATGTAGCCTCAAAGGCTAATTGCTGATTTTAGGCTTACAACAATTGATACATTTAATAAATAAAACAAGTTTTTATTAATAGACTTAAAAGAACTCTCCGCCTATTCATCAATAAGTATATATGGTTGCAAGGCAAAGTTTATTTTATGTGTTATGTGTATTCCACCAATAAGTTGCAAAACACAAACTCAACGTCAGCTTTCTCATTCACTTGCAGACAGTTTTTTTTTTATCTTTATTGATCAGAACACTAATTACAAGATCAAATAAGAATCACCACTTGCATTCTTACAGAAAGAGAGATAACATAATTATGTAAAGGAGACCAACTTGGCAAATGAAAAAAAAACAGACATTTACATTACACCAGTGGAAACATATAAATTGAAAGTAGAAATACATTTATATGTATTTAAGAGTTTAAAATAAGAAAATTAACAGAGACAGACACAATGAGACAATTCTTTGCACCAACACCAGAAATTGTGATGTCACTACAATTTCTTTTTTAAATGCCCATATTTGTCGGCTAAAAAAGGTAAAGAGGAAGATTTTAAGATTTTAAGTTTGTTTTTAAAACATATAGGTGATAGTTTTGGATTTTTCCATTTACTTACATGTCTATGTATGTATATATCTTCCCAAAAATCGTGATAATATTGAACATTTTAGATGTTTCCTCAGCAATGTCATTCTTATACAGTATGTCAATATATGTTGATATTTCATATATATCAAAAGGTGTTATATTTTTTATTTTAGCACTCAACCAAATATGCAGGTTCTGCCAAACGTAACCTCTGACTACATGAATAGAATAGATGTTAAACAGTTTCAGCTTCTGAAAGGCAAAATAGTAGGCTTCAACATCAAATTAGTTTTGATGTTGAATTAGTTTTGAAGCCGGCAACTGTTCAAGTTACTTCTCTTGGTAATAACTTCATAATTTTATAATGTATTTCTTTTACTTTTAATGGAATTGGCAATTTGAAATATTTGAAATTATTTCCTACGTTACTTGAATCATTAATTATTTGAATATTGTCTTTCCAGTATAATCATGACAGGTTTCACATTTAAAAACTTTCCCAATAAAATGGTCGTTAAATTTTTTTATCCCTAATAGGCAATTCGTCAGTTTTTAATCCTGGCAAGACTGCTTGGATTGTTGATTGAGAAAGTATGTTTTGCATTAAATGCAGCAGAGCAATAGGTATTGTTTTGCATACTTTGCTTAATTCTCTACAACTGAATTCAGGAAAAGACCAGATGAAGCTACTATGATGAGAAAAGGCAGAGAGAGCATAAAGTTGGAGAATGAACTAACAAATACTGCAGTATGGGAGAACAGTGATATAATGTAGCAGAAAGAGGAAAGGGGGTCCCTATGTCCTCCAACAGTCTAAGCCTATAGCAGCATATTTATAGAGATAGCTCAGGATAACCTGAGCCAATCTAACTATAAGCTTTATCAAAAAGGAAAGTTTTAAGTCTAGCCTTAAAAGTAGACAGGGTGTCTGCCTCAATATGGACTGGCAGTGTCACAGTAACATGGAATTAAGTCACATACTTGATTTTAAAATGGAAAGCGACCCTAAAGTTATCCACAGATTAGTCAAATTTAACAGATGTGCAAAATTAATCAAGGTAAAAAAAAACTGCTTCTAAGAACTTTTAGAAATTCTAGGAACCACTAGTAAACCTGCAGATTGAGAGCGAAGTGCTCTGTTAGGAAC
>NW_015152141.1:52340-66376 GCF_000732505.1 Cyprinodon variegatus
TGCAGGCAGGCTCAAAGGAGCAGGTGGATCACATGAGCAGTAATGAGGAACAGGGCAGAGCTAGCTAGGTGAATGAAATGAGCAATCAAGCCAGCCATCAGCGCCATAATCATGATCAGGTGCTTGGTTAGTGTGCGGCAAACAAAGCAGAAAAAAGAAACTGATTGGTGGACATTTAAAAGGCTGCAAAAAAATAAATTTCCTGGGGTTACTGTAGATGACAAGCTGTGTTTGAAACCTTATATCAGAGGGAACATTCTAAAAGCATTGCAGTAGTACAGAAAGCAAAACAATTATCAGATTACAATTCCATAAACGCCTTAATTTATTGGTTTTGCCACACTTAGATTAAAAAGTTTTTTGAATTCTAGTAGGAAGTCTTGTGTAGCTCTGAATTCCTCTGGACAGAGTCCAAAGAATATCAGAAATCCCCTACTATCAAGTCATTCTTCCTTGATTCTTCCTCTGTTTAGTTTTTTTCTATCCCTTTTCCTGGTTTAATGATTTGGTCTGTTTTTTTTTTCATGATATCTAAATACCATTCTGAAAATATCCAATTAATTGTTTGATTAAGTCATTAAAGCTGTTTTTATTTTCAAAAACGACACTGCCCGCCTCTGAAGCAGTTGCACCGGCAGGCTCTGTCCAAGCACCCGCTAACCAACCTAGAGTGATTGGATTAGACAAGCCCTTCCAGCAAACATCCAATGTCAGATTTCCTGCAGTAATGAAATGTTCTGATGTTCTGTGGCATCGGCTTGGTTTGCTAGATGGCAGCATTATGTGGAAGACACTGATCATAGTTTGTGTTTCATTTGTCTGAAAGCAGTCAGAAAAAGACATAGCTGGAGACACATTTAAGAAAGAAAAACCCTTCTTGAATGTTATGTAGCTTTTCTAACTGCCGTACATCCATTGATATTTTTTATATTTTAAGTTTGGATTAATTGCGCATATAGTCACCTAAGAACCGATTAATGAATAATCTGATTAATGCTGTCTGAGTGCTACAGACCCTAAGATGTAAATGACAATGAGGTAGTGAATTTCAATCTATTTATTTGTTCATTTTCATTGTTTTTTAAATAGGCGAATAGGCTATTCCCCCCCAGCGCCCCCTGTTCATAATTACTTCCAGCGGCCCTGCATAGGATAGATATTAACTTTCGAGCTCGATCGCTTTTGACTTCAAAATCTAAGCCTGCTGTTTTATTTTGAAAACAAAATGTCAGACTACATCAGTTTTCTAATAGGTTGTTTTTTTACTGTAAAGTCTGTAAAACAGGTGCACTTGAAGTGTTAGAGCGGCTCTTCCGATGACAGTGTTCCCGGAGCGCAAAGAAGGTTTAATCGGAACATATTTCTTCCGAATATCTGTAGAATATCCAATTTAAGACTAACTTCATCCTAGAGGGAAGCATGGGCGTAGGTTTGCATAGGGACATGTCCCTACCAATATTTTGAACCGACCTAATTGTCCCTACCAATAATTGGATGTGAGCAACATGTTTATAATTTAAGCAGTGGCTTATTTTCCTCTCGCAGCTCCTCTGCCTGGTCTCTCCTGTCCCTTTCACGTAGCAGCGCATGGAACTGTGCTGTATGGCAAGGCGGAGGGAGCAGCTGAGAGACGCTGGCCAACATCGGAGTCCCTCAGTCGGATCAACCTTTTATTAGATCCCGCTGACTCCACGGAGCTTGAATATCAAATAACCAACTTCGAACTAACTTCACCACGGTTCCATCAGCCACCAATCTTAGAGCGTCCTCACCAACTTTTATCGCAAAGTTACACTCTCGCTACAGGTTAAAGCGAAACAGATAAGTTTTAGTGTCATTAGCGTTTTTATATAAGCTATAAGATGCAGGGCAGAGGGAAGGGTTCAAGCAAAGTTACTTGTTTTATTTCTCTCTAAATGTAACATTTTCAGCACTACTTTTAAGGGGAAATTTTATAAACATAACATTTTTACTAAGAAACTGCAGCAACCCCTCCCCTAAACAGGCGTCACATAAGCTCTATTCCACGTAGACTTTGAACATTGGAGCTGAAATGTCCTACAAGTACAGACAGGTCCGTTAAAACGGCTCCTCTGACTGAGAGCTGTGCTCNAAAGAATTACAATATTCCAGCCTTGAAGTAACAAATGCATGGACTAGTTTCTCATCCCTCAACAGGATATTTCTAATTTTTGCAATTTTCCAAAGATGATAGAAGGAAATTCTTTGATATGGAATTTAAATTACAGGTTCTGATAAAAAAAATGACACCACGATTTTTTACTGTACTATCAGAAATCAGTTTAATCCCATTCAAATGAAGTGATTGACTAATCAGTTTCTTTTTCGTCCAAAGGCTATAACTTCTGTTTTGTCTGTTTTGCATTCAGAAGGAGAAAGTTAAGAGTCATCCAGGTTTTTATGTCTTTGAGACATGAATGTAATCTATGTAATGGATTAGCTTCATCTGGATTTATAGACAGATAGAGTTGTGTCATACAGTTGTGCCACAAAATGTCATATTGGTGTTTCCCTTTGTTCTTTATTTTTCCTCTTTCTCACCTCTATTAAGTAGGCTGAATGTCACTGTAGAAAGACACGCCTACTTCCTGGTTTCTGGGGATCCGACTTCAGTCACATCCATTGGTTCCCTCAGTTCCACCTCAACCAATGGCTCATAACCACCTGCAATAACCTCCTGCTCATAAGGAGAGCGCAGCAGTTCATTGAGGCAGCGTGTCACAGCCAGTTGACTTGTGTGCCAGACATTGTTGGTAAGCAGCTCCTTGTGTCTTTAGTGGAGTGGTTCACTTAAGTTTATGGTTACCATTTGGGGTTTGTGTTTAGTAGCCTGTGCCAGTATATTTTGTTGTGTTTGGCTTATGTGCATCTTTACTAGCTTGAGGCTAGAAAGAGGGTGGAGTTAGGGCCAGAGTCCTCACTGATTGCCACACGGAGTTTTTCTTTGTTAGTTACATTAGGTGTAGTGGGTTCTGTGCTCTCTGTGTTTTTAGTAAGAATCCCCTCTGTTAAAATGTATAGTTAGGCACTATCTGTTGAAAAACCAGGTCATGGTTTTTCCCCGGGTCCGTTAATTTGAGTGCAGGTAACTTAACTGAGATGGAGTGTTATGAAAAATTCTGGACAACGAAGCTTCGATTCGCCTTTGCAAAGGAAGAGGAGCATCAGCAGCACGCATCTGCGAACAGCAACTCTGTTTATTGCTTGCACCTATATATATATATATATATATATATATATATATAACCAGGTAAGTGACTCATGTTCATAATGTTTCTCCATTAGATTTACATGTTCACTAACCTGTGTTTCCTTTTTCAGAGTTTCCAGAGACAGACGCCCTAGTTCCTGATACCGCAGATTCACAGTTCAATGTCTTAAATAAATGTTTTAATCATCCAACTGTCTGTGTTGCCTTGAATACTGGGTCCTTCAGTCCGGTGTCATAGCAGAAACAAAGTTACAAAAAGAGAAGTTTTTTTTTTTTTTGCTTTGCAATTTGGATGAGGGATTTGGATAATGATTTACTGTCTTCGGACTAATCAGTAAGTTAGACTGAAAGATTTTTACTAGTCCTCCTCCTCATCAAGAATTTCTCGGTATGTGAAGACATAAATAACCTAGAGATACATGCTCACATAATCCTCTCTCTGCAGCCAAGTTCCTGTAAGACAACATAAAGCATCATGAGCTATGTTGTGATAAAGTATCGCTGATGTAACCAGAACTACTTCCCTCTGAAGACACATCCCTCCAGCGGAGGTTATAAAAAAGGTAACCTCCCGTTTCAACGTTTTATTTAGCCGGTGGTCCTTGACTGCCAAAGGCTAGATGCTAAAGTGCTTCAACCTGAAGGCTACGCTAAGTAGTGACCAAATCCCTCTAGAGAAGTCTGCCCTTCCTCAACCAAGTCAGAGTGCTTTTTTCCTGCAATTCAGAAGGAGTTGACCACAGTGTTTTATTCTTCCTGTGATTCAAACCGGGTTAAACTCAGTTTTTTATGTCTTGATTGTTAACCTGGTAAACTAAGCATATGAAAATGTTAATCACGTGGAAGCAATTGTAAATGTGGAAATAAGAAAATATAAAAATATCATTTGTCTGGATTAAATTAGTAATGTAAGTTGGACAGATCTTGTTGTGTCTGAAGCTCAGAATGTAGGACCCACAATTTAGGTAAGATGGTGAAATACTTAAAAAGCATTTATTCAAACAAAGATGGAAAGGATCTGCAGTGGCGGTGGCTGCAGTGGGTAGGGTGTCTGAGGCTATCGGAGAGAAACACAAGGTTAGAGATCAGGATAATCTGATGGAGGATGATTATGAGTGCGTGACTCGCTAACCTGGTTTGACAGTTCAGTCTGTTCCCAGAGAAAAAGGATGATTCCAGCCTGTCAGCTAACAAGACCAAGCGGACGCTGCCAGAGAGCTCCAGATGTGGAAGCCTGCAAGGCTGCAGAACTGACAGGAGATCAGATCCGAGTGGACGACAAAAGATAGGATAATCCACAGGGCAAAGTAAAGAGGCAGATCCAGGTTCAGTCCACAGAAGATTCCAACAGGAGTCGGAAGACAGGCCAGGCAAACAGATCAGACAGATGCAAGCAGGCTCAAAGGAGCAGGTGGATCAGATGAGCAGTAATGAGGAACAGGGCAGAGCTAGACAGTTGAATGAAATGAGCAATCAAGGCAGCCATCAGCGCCATAATCATGATCAGGTGCTTGGTTAGTGTGCGGCAAACAAAGCAGAAAATAGAAACTGATTGGTGGACATTTAAAAGGCTGCAAAAAAATAAATTTACTGGGGTTACTGTAGATGACAGGCTGTGTTTAAAACCTCATATCACTGTTGAAACCTTATATCAGAGGGAACATTCTAAAAGCATTGCAGTAGTACAGAAAGCAAAACAATTATCAGATTACAATTCACTGAACACCTTAATTTATTGGTTTTGCCACACTTAGATTAAAAAGTTTTTTGAATTCTAGTAGGAAGTCTTGTGTAGCTCTGAATTCCCCTGGACAGAGTCCAAAGAATATCAGAAATCCCCTACTATCAAGTCTTTAGTTTCATTTTCCCTTTTAATCCAAACTATCCCTAAACAAATTGCAATGAAACCAGTCTTTTGATTAAATGTTCTTTTAAATAAAAAAAAAATACTTTTATAAATAAATAGAATTAACATTGTGGAATTACCAGGATAAACTGAACAACTCTAATTTAAAAACAGGAAAGCTGTAATAGCAGAGTCATTCTTCTTGATTCTTCCTCTGATTAGTTTATTTCTATCCCTTTTCCTGGTTTAATGATTTGGTCTGTTTTTATTTTTCATGATATCTAAATACCATTCTGAAAATATCCAATTAATTGTTTGACTAAGTCATTAAAGCTGTTTTTATTTTCAAAAACAACACTGGAGGACAGCCCCCCAGCCAGGAGACTGTCTGCCCGCCTCTGAAGCAGTTGCAGCGGCAGGCTCTGTCCCAGCACCCGCTAACCAACCTAGAGTGATTGGATTACAAGCCCTTCCAGCAAACATCCAATTTCACATTTCCTGCAATTATGAAATGTTCTGATGTTCTGTGGCATTGGCTTGGTTTGCTAGATGGCAGCATTATGTGGAAGACACTAGTTTGTGTTTCATTTGTCTGGAAGCAGTCAGAAAAAGTCATAGCTAGAGACACATTTAAGAAAGAAAATCCCTTCTTGAATGTTATGTAGCTTTTCAAACTGGCGTACATCAATTTATATTTTTTATATTTTAAGTTTTGATTAATAGTCATATAGTCACCTAAGAACTGATGAATGATTAATATGATTATTGCTGTCTGAGTGCTACAGACCCTGAAGTGTAAATGACAGTAAGGTAGTGAATTTCAATCTATTTTAAAAATAAATAAATAAATTCACAGCGCCCCCAGTTCATAATTAGACCTACTTCCAGCGGCCCTGCATAGGATAAATATTAACATTCGAGCTTGATCGCTTTTTGACTTCAAAATCTAAGCCTGTGGTTGTAATTTTTAAACAGAATGTCAGACTACATCACTTTTCTCACAGGTTGTTGTTTTTACTGTAAAGTCTGTAAAACTGGTGCACTTGAAGTGTTGGAGCGGCTCTCCCGATGACAGTGTTCCCGGAGCGCAAAGAAGGTTTTATCGGAGCATATTTCTTCCGAATATCTGTGTAGAATATCCAACCTATGACTAACTTTATCCTAGAGGGAAGTACTTACGGGAAGCTGGTTTATGATAATACGCCCTATTCAAAGGAGCTGGTAATACTGGTTGGGCTGCTGGTAAATCCCTTTAGTGCTGACGCTACAAGCAATGAGTGACTGTATTGTTCAACACTGAAGTGAGTATAGAATTGAGTTATTTTTGTAACAAAGAATGAAAGATAATTTCCCTTAAAAATGTGGTAATTCTCTGCCTCTATAATCCTACATTTCTCACCTGGTTACACTGATCTGGCTTTGAAGGTCATTTTTAAGTGGAGGCTGGCTTCTCTTCAGCAGAATTTATTGTTATTGTTTAACCGTCTGACGACGTTCATAGTTTCACATAATGTTTTTCATTTTATGAAGAGTTTATTTTTTTTCTCTGCAGGTGAAAGTGAAACAAAATCAGGCTGTGCTCATATGATCTTTGTTCTGCATATACTTTGAACAGTTGAAAGTTTTCCCCAAAGCAGACTACAGACATCTCCGCTAAAAAGCTGCTCAGACTGAGAGCAGAGTTCTGTATTTATTTCTCTGACAGCTTAAAATACGATCGGTCGTTTTTATTAATTGTATTTTAAAATGTAAATCTCAGGGATATTCATGCAATTACCGCTGGTGACGCAGAGCCACGTCTCTGGTAAGTACCTACATAAATATGAAACTTAAAATGTAAAACTGTAATAATTAACCTGCGCATTTACTGAAATAAAGAAACAAACCAGAAAGTGTTAGATCAGCAGTTTGAGGCTGATAGATGTTTGATCTAGAATAGATCCTGTAGATCTAAGTGTCTCTTATTCTCTCACAGTGCAGGTTGTTTTTCTAAAGTCTATTTCCTCAAAATGGACGCTGTGACATTTTAGAGGACAGATCAGTCAGGATCTGGGAATAAGCACAATTTAAAGCTGCTTTAAATGAAGAGGAGACTTAAAGGGGCGCTGGAAAATCATTGGAAGAAAGAATAAAGGTCTACAAACCTTTAAAAAAAACTATCCGGGTTGAACCTTTAGAAATATATGAACTTTACTTTTATTTTTAATGAGGAATAAAACACTAAAATGATCTACAGTAGGCCTATTATTTATACCGTGTTGATAATACAGCCATAAAGATTCTTGTTTGTCCCTCAGGACATTTTTTTTTAACTATTGGGACCTAAAACCCGAACTGTTCCTGGGGCTCATCAACTGGTGGTTAGAGTATGAAGCCATAACATTTTTTCAGAAATTTATTTTTAAACTGAAAAAATAACAAGTTAAAGTTGAAAATAATTACAAAAGTCAAATATTTAAAACTTAAAAAAATTTTTAGAACCAATTTTCTGATTTAAGTAATTTTTTCATGTTTCAGATTAGTTTTTGTTATTTTGTAAATGTTTTCCCTTTGGTGTGCAGATGGGATTTAAATTAAATTGTGTGGAGAGACAGCTTAGGTTCCTCAATGAAAGTCCCAGCTGAACTGAAAATGTATTGAAAGGTTAATCAGTATTGTCAAGGCCGGACAGATGATCCTAGTATTCAAGGTGAAACAGTCAGTAGGGAAGTTCCAAACGTTTTTTGATATAAAAACATAAACAAACTGAAACTAAGGTGGAGCTGTGGTTCGCGGCTGCTGCAGGAGGGGGGTGGGACACCACCCAATTTCAGACACTCTGTGGGAGAAACACAGATAAGTGACCACGATCTTCTGAAAGAAGATGATTTCAGTGAGTCACTTACATTGTTTAACAGTTCAGTCCATCTCCCTAGAAAGGGGTGCGATCCAGCTGATGGACTGAAGACTGACGCAGCGCGCGTTACCCAGAGTGTCCCCTATGCTGCAGCCGTGGAGGACTTGAAGGAAGCCCACCCTGGACAGGGATACAGATCAGGCAGGAACAGTCAGAACAGGCAGGATCCAGGCTTCCAGGCATCCAAAAGCTCACAGGCAGGTTCAGAGTCCGACTGAGTCTGGAAGCATGACCAAGCGGAAATGCACAGGAGCAGACAGGGTTCAGTGGAGAAGGGCAGGCTCAGTGGTAGAGGGTAGCAGAGACAGGACGTGGAACCAGAACTTCAGCAGGACCTTTAAACTGGACTCCTCCTTGGAGCCAGGCTTATTGGGATAAAAACTGATTGAGCCAAAAACCCTGAGGACTCAGCAGGGGAGAAACAGCGGATGATTAGGAGACGAAACAGACACAAAACCTTCTTTCCACTGGCCGCCAGGATCCAGGACATGAACTGTGGAATAAACAGAATAGACAGACTGAACGGAAAACAAAATATAAAACAATGATCTGGCCCCAAATGACTAGGCTGAACAGAATATAAACCAAAGGAAACAGGTGAGAGGAATAAATGATAATTGTGGCAGGGAGGGAAAACGGCAGGTGTAAGAAATAAACAACCAAGGTGGAGGAATCAGGTCAGATCATGACAATTCTATGTTTACATGATCGGTTTTTAAACAGTAATATGGAGAGAGAGAGAGAGAGAGAGAGAGAGAGAGAGAGATGTGGTTGAGAACTGTGTTCGTCATTTAAAAAAATTCACAATTATACAAAAATAAATATGTTCTAAATAAATATGTGTTATCTAACTGAAAGGTCATTTGATTTTTATTGTCTTTCACCAAAAGTGTTACTATACTATCTTTGACTTGTCTTCCATGTGATTAAAATGAGATCTGATGGGCTTCTGGTTCATTATGGCAGCAGCTGTCTGATCTATGATATATGCATATATATATCTGCATTATAGAGGAATACAGACTTCAATTTAATTTATGATTTTCTTTTATTTTATAGGTGATGACCTCCTGTTGCTGATGTAACTCCTTCCTTCAGCATCAGCAGGCTGGTGTCTGCCATTACAGAAAACTCCAGCGGTCCTTTGAAAAAATGAACCTCCAAGGAAACAATGTCTCAACTGTCTATCTACTGGTAAATTAGCCAGTTACACCAATCCAACACATTTATAAATGCTGAAAAGGTATGGGTTATTTTGCTTGATTTTCATTATGTTTTTACTTTTCTATCTGCCCAGCAAGCTTCTTCGATCTACTCTTCCGTAATCTCCTGCTGCTCTTCCTTAACTCCAGGGTCATGCTGGCTGGCTTCTTTGTCTCGGTTCTGATGCTCTTTCTGATTGTTATCTTGCACAGATGTCTTGCTATTTTTGTGATTTTTGAGTCCAGAATGCTGTCTCTCCTTACCTTTGTTGTCAGAGACAATCTAAACTCAGATACGCAGAAGCCAGCAGCTTAGTTTCGCTTTTGAAAGTAGAAAAAAATGATTGGAAATCGCCCCATTTTTAATCCCTACTCTATGTCTCAGCTGACCATTCAGTGTGTATGACTCTCATCTGGGAGTCTGGGGGTTCAAATCCTCCCAGGCCCTTTTTTTGTGTAACTTGTAACAGTACCAGAGCAACATTTATGCTCCCTCTGTTTATCTTTGTGTCATACCACTAACCCATCATGATTCATGATTAAACTATCATGAGTTCTTGTATGCTAGTGAAAATTAACCTTGGTAGCCAGATCATAGAATGTAGCACTCCGGTTTAGGTCCACACATCATTAGTATTGGACTCTTCTGATCAAATGTGTTTGGTGAATAGAGGGACATTAAGCAGAACCCTTCAAGCTCATCCGACATGACACCTAGTGCTCACCTACCACCATTTGGTTTTAACCAATAAGGGTAACAAATGAAAATAGAAGCCATTAAAATCCACAACAACTAGTTCTATGCTGTTCCTCTTTCAAAGATGAAATCATGGATTTTGACAAAACAGAGTTGATAGCAGCAGCAACTTATACATTCTCTTATTTCTTATCTTTATTTTGGTTTGGCTGTGGGGTCGACAGCCCTTGCTTTCATCACAGCTTTATGTCATGTGTTAAACCATCACACTGCAATGTGATTGGCTGACCTGTTTTGGGTCAGTCTGAAACGGTTGAAGTGGGAGCAGTGCAAGATGGATTATTGTGTGTTCATTAACGCATAAATAACATGAATTAAGCTTACAGGGAAGGGTATGTCTAAAAGCTGAAACTGTAAATGACACCTAATAAAATTAAAATCTCAAAGGTATGCTTCCGGCCGGAACGCCATAAATATAGCAGCTCAGTTGGGAGACGCTCCAGATGACCGGAGGAATTACTAAATTATCCCCATTCAGCTGAATAATGTTGGCTTGCAAAAGCCATTCAGAGGGTTAAGACGAGGGTTAAGACTCATGTTTTAACGATAAACTATATCCCATTGAACAATATCGGGAGCCTGTATATTTGGAAGTGGGAAGCAGAATCCATAAAATACCTTGGAGTCACATTGCCCAAGGATTTTTCCAGGATTTTTTATGTCAACTGTGGGCCCCTAATTTCAAATCTGAAATCTGACATACAGAGATAGAATCTGATACTTTTTTCAAATTTATACATCAGAGGGGAGTTGGATAGAATGAACATTCTCCCTCGCTTCCTATATCTATTTAAAATTTTACCTATCAAGGAGCTTCATAGATTGGGAAAGAGTAATATCCCAATATATATGGAATGGAAAAAAGGCAAGGGTCAGATATAGAATGCTGCAGTTAAAGAGGGAGAAAGGTTAACTGGGTTTCCCCAATCTACAGGTGTATTACCTTGAAGCTCAGTTAAGACCAGTGTTCTTAATTTAACAGTTTTTCTTGAGTTTTAACTCAAATCTTATAGAAAATTGTATTTTTAACTTAAATTAAGTCAAAAATATGTAAAATTCCTAAATTATAAATGTATATTGACCTCATAAGAAATAGAATTTTTATTGAACCTAATTGAAAAGAAATTTCCCTTCATGCAGCTATATTAATATATTTGAATCTCTTGCCATGTTTTTTATTTCATGCTTTTCTGGCCCCCATGAAAACACGCTGGCCCCCTGGTACATTTGGTCTAGATCCACCACTGTTCCTCACCTTCACTAGACGTGGATATACTTTAATATATTCTGCTGTAAAATTAGTCCTATATTTTCAGTTTTTTACTCGAGGATTGACCCTCTGCCGTTTCCCAGGATGCACAGCTTTGAGTAGTAACTAGGTGACTGCCAGAGAGTAACCCAGAGAAACTTATGGGACTGATCCAATTAGCTGTCTGACAACCAGCCGCCTGGAATGCTGGTTGAACAGAGCATTGCTTTGGACAGAAACGCTGCACAGGTTTCAAAAGCAAGCATCCATATGCAACAAATACATGTGCAACTTATACATCTGCAGACAACACATATGCAACAACAGCACAACATCTAGACATTTTACATCTGCTTATTTTTGATACAAACTGAGTGAGATACTGAGTGAGAGGGGGGCAGGAATTTTTGAGGGGTGGCAACATATGGCATTTGTTTACACTGAATTTAATCACAGTTATCACTGTTTGGTGAGAATAGTATGTACAGTACTAGTGTTTCATGTGAAACAGTTAATATTAGAAATACATCGTACAATGTGATCTCACTTAATAGGAGATGGAAAAATGATAACACTACTTCTAGAGGGGCATTATGACAGGAAAGATATTAAGGTAAGACAGGTGCTGAGTGGCAGATGTGTGAGATTGACTGTCAGAGAGGCAGCTTTGCAGCATTTGAACAAGAAGAAACTATAGAAAGAAAAAGTTTCCCATCAGAGATCTATGGACTGAGCTGTACTAAAGTGAGCATTACTAAACAGTACAAATAAATGGGTCAATGCGCGCAAACAAGGTACTGGACATCTATGTATTGTTTACTCTGAACACACATTTACCCCATTTGTTCCTCAGTAACTTGACATAGAGCTGTATGGACATTTCATGCATGTAAATATGCTGTAGATAGAGCTGCTGTATCAACAAATCAACAAAAAGGCAAGTACTGTATGTTACATCAAAATCTCCACAAATCTGAAAAGAAGCAATATAAAAATACGTTTTGCTTCCAGTCTGAAAAAGTACAAAACATTTTGTGAGTAGGTTCATACAGGTCACTTCTGGATAGTTTCATACTATATATACAAAAAAAGAAACTAGAACGCTGCTTCATATTAAGCAGGATTTACATCAGTATCACATTTTTAACTTTGATTTTAACACTTTTGGTTTTATTAAAGGAAATATCAGATTTTCTCAGAATGTAACAGCTCTGTAAAGGCTCACCAGAGAGCATAACATAAAGTCAACATGACTATAACAGCTGAATGCGGTGATTTCCATGTTGCTCAGCAAAACGCTTCACAACATTATCTAGATCCAATGCCTTTGTGCGTTTTGATTTGAACTTGATAGTCTCTTTTCTGTCATAGTTGACCGCAAATATGTCTTTATGAGCCTGAGACGTCAGGCCTAACTAACATCATAGATAGAGAAATAACGTTCTGCAACCTGATTTTTATCATCTCAAAATCAGCATTGCAGCCATGCTAGCAACATTGTGCTTTCATTATGATTTAATTCCTCATTAGATAGTTAATCAGTTTTTATCTGTTTCATCCCATGTCTCCGATCCCCATCACCCCTGGCTCCCTCGCTTTGCCGCATTCGGTTTCAAAACTAATCAGTCTCAGTCGCTCTGGCGTCATCTCGTGCTGCATTCACTGCAGTCTGACATTGGAAATTAGCGGTCATAATTCTCAAATTATTCATAAGCCTCGCCATCCCTACCGCCAACTGGGGTGGCAGCAGGGGTGGCAAGGCTGTCATTAAGGGTGGCATTTGCCACCATATGCCACCCCAGTAGGTCCCCCTATGGAAATGTTTAAGATGAAACACATACTGTACATACTATTCTCACCAAACAGTGATAACTGTGATCAAATTCAGTGTAAACAAATGCCATATGTTGACACCCCTCAAAAATTCCTGCCCCCCTCTCGCCACCCCATAAATATTTTTCTAGATCCGCCCCTGACCCCGATCATTTCCACCTGGTTATTCAACTATTTATGTTGCGTGCTTGACTTCCGTCAGCGGCAGGTTATTTGAGGAGTTTGGTGAGATTAACTAGCGATCTGTATCTTGTTCTGTTTTCCTCATTGTGACCTGTTTCTGCCCTGTGGATATGGAGTGATTTTTCTGCCATAAACGCTTTGTGCTTTCCCACTGCCTGTCTCGCCTCCAATCATGGATCCAACGTTGTGAGGTCATTACAGAAGCCTCAGCTCTCCTTGCGGATTTAGGATTTTTAGAAGGTATCAATGGACAGTTCTATGTGACACCACCATATCTTTAAAAATTCAAAATAGCTCAAAATTGCATAACAGCAAGTTTGCCTGACATATGTTATCTATTGACAAGATTTTATATTCGTTTATTCTTAGCTGGTCATAAGATAAGGAATTTATTGATTTTTGTTTCTCAAGAGCGCTTGGGTCAAACATTTGTTGACGGTCCCTAAATGCACCACCGCGTGTGGGAGGAGGGAGCAGCTGAGAGACGCTGGCCTACATCGGAGTCCCTCAGTCAGATCAACCTTTTGTTAGATCCCACTGACTCCACGGAGCTTGAATATCAAATAACCAACTTTGAACTAACTTCACCACGGTTCCATCAGCAACCACTCTTAGAGTGTCTCCCCCTGGGTGTTGCGGCCGGTCGCCGGGGCTTGGTGCCGGGGGGCGGGGCGTGTTTCGGTGCTCTGTGGGGCTGGGGCGTTTCGGTCGGCGCCGTGGGGGGGCTGGTGTTCGGTGCCCGGCCCTACTTCGGGGTGGCCGGCTGCCGGCGGGGCCCGCGGACTCGTCCCCGCGGCTCCCAGCGACATCACCACCCTCCCCCCATCCTGTCCATCCA
>NW_015152141.1:67663-71310 GCF_000732505.1 Cyprinodon variegatus
TCGCACATGAGAAGAAGCGGTGGAATCTGCGTCTCCGCGGCATGCCTGAAGAAGAGACGGAGGATGCTCGGCTCAAGGTGGTGGAGGTGTGTCAGAATATTATTCCAAACTACAAAGAGAAGCTTCCGGAGGTGATTGATTCAGTACATCGGCTAGGCAGAAAACATCTAACCAAACCACAACGTCGAGATATCATCATCCAGTTTTCTATGAAGCATTTCCGCAACATGATCTGGAAAATGGCAAAGAATTCTGGCTATCTGAAGCAAAGAAATCTCCTGTTCAAAGAAGACCTCTCTGTGGAAGACCGTGAGAAACGGAGCCGGCTGTGGCCAATAATCCAACAAGCCCGAAAGGATAAGAAGATTGCATACTTTGTAGGAGGACGTGCTTTTGCGGACGGCAAGGGAATTGAATAACTGTTCCGTTGGTTTCCATTCAACTTATTATGGAGGAAGAGTTCTATGTTCCCAGTTAAGTTCGACTAAAAACCCAAATACTTATGTTGTTTAGTTTTTCTTTCTACTGTGTTAAAGTTCTTCTCAGTTAATGCCCGAGGACTGAGGGATATCACTAAAAGAAAAGCTTTATTTCTGTTTGCAAAAAATTGTGGTGCTGATTTTTGTTTATTTCAAGAGACTCATTCCATTGAAAGTGACTGTAAACTTTGGAAAGCTCAGTGGGGAGAGGATTTGTGGAAGGCCCATGGAACTCACCGCTCAGCAGGTGCATTAACTTTGAAGCACAAATTCAATACAATAGCAGCATCATTTCCACCGAAGCCGACCCAACTGGACACTATATTCTCTCAGTTATCAAATGTGATAATTTTTTCTTTCTTATTGGTAACATTTATGGTTACAACAACGCCAAGGATAATATCAGGCTGTTTGAAACTTTAAATTCCAGTATTGAAGCTTTTATGAAAAAATTTTATGATATTAAGATAATTTTAGGAGGAGATTTCAACATTACTGTGAATGATGAGGTTGACCGATGGCCTAGCAAGCAAAGAATAAATTCTTAGATTGTTGACTTTATGAATGAGCGAGGTTTAATAGATATTTGGAGGGTAAATAATCCAAACACGAAAAACTTTACATGGAAAAACAAAGCTGGTTCCCAACACTCAAGAATCGATTTTTGGTTATTATCTGACTCCTTACAGCATTCTAATTGCAAAGCTGGGATTATTCAAGCACCCCTTACTGATCATAAAGGCACTCTATTAGAAATTTGTATTTATGCTGATATAAGTACTAAAAGATACCCTGCATATTGGAAAATGAATAACTCACTTCTTAATGACAAATTAGTTTATTTAACAATTCAAAACAAAGTTATATAGCACTTCAAATTAGCACAATCTGAAAATAATTATGGACGTTATTGGGAGCTTTTAAAATATGAGTTAAGAAAGATCTTAAGTAAAGCTGGGGCAAATAAAATAAAAAATAGCATAAAGGAGGAAACCTCACTGATCTCGGAGTAGATATCATTATCATTTATTCTTCCTGAAAATCTATCTGAACTACAAAAAGCTAAATTACAAAGCCTTCAGCTTAAACTTGATCAAATTTATATAAAAAAAGCAAAAGGAGCTTAAATACGTTCGCGGGCCAAATGGTTAGAAGAAGGAGAACAAAACTTTAGCTACTTCTTAAAACTTGAAAAACAAAGACAAACAAAAAATGGTATTACTAAACTTAATTCCAATGGCACAATAATTGATGATCCCAAAATGATTGCCAATATATGTGAAACCTTCTATAAATCAATCAATCAATCTAGACATTCTCCAGAAGAACATAACTATTTCTTTAATTCCTTTAATGGCAAAAAAACTATTGGTGACCAAAACAAAATTTTATGTGACTCTCCAATAACACCAAAAGAAATTAAAGAAGCTACCAATAGTCTCAAATCCAATAAATCTCCTGGTACAGATGGGCTTAAATCAGAATTTTATAAGATGTTCTCAGAAGAACTCACTACATTTCTACACTCTGTATTTAATGAAAGACTCCCCATCACTAACTCAAAGTTTAATCACACTAATCCCGAAACCTCAGAAGGATGCACTAATTTTGGATCATTGGTGTCCTATCTCTTTACTTAACGATGATTACAAAATTTTAGCAAGTTGTTTGGTAAAAAAAATTAAAACAGTTCTTAATGATATTATTGAGGAATCTCAGAAAGGCTTTATGGCTGGAAGGCATATTATTGATAATATAAGATTGGTTCTTGATATCTTAGATTATCCAGAAATGGTTTCAGCGAACAGCTTTATTTTATTTTTAGATTTTCAAAAGGCCTTTGACTCCATAGAACATGAGTTTATCTTCAAAGCCCTTAGCTTATTTGGCTTTGGAGAGAATTTTCAACAATCAATCCGCACTCTTTATACTGATGGAAATAGTTCAATAAAATTGCCCCATGGTACTTCCAAAAGATTTGAAATCCAACGTGGGATTCGTCAGGGATGCCCTGTTTCACCTTTTTTGTTTCTTCTACCTATGCAAATTCTAGCTACTTTTATTAAAAATAGTGATCTCAAAGGCATGCAAATTTCAGGAAATACTATACTCTTGAGTCAACTAGCTGATGATACAACTTTATTTCTACAGGATAAGGATCAAATAAATGTTGCACTTAAACTTTTAAATACATTTTCTGTAGCCTCTGGTCTTTAACTTAACTTATCCAAGTGTGAACTTCTCCCATTAAGTAGTTGTAATGATTTAACTCTATCCGGAATTCCTGTGAAGTCTGAAGTTAAATATCTTGGGGTAATAATAGTGAAAGAGCAGACAGCAAGAGTTAACAAAAACTTTGATCCAATGATACCCTCCTGCCAACAAAGATTTAATCGATGGTTACAGAGAGACCCGACTATCACTGGTCGAGTCCTGCTGGCCAAAACTGAAGGTCTTTCTTGACTTGTCTATGCTAGTTCAGCCCTTATATCCGTCGCACTGAAATTGATTGAATACTTTTTGATTTCATCTGGAAAAAAAAGCCTCATCTTATTAAGAAAAAAATTATGATCAATAGATTAAGCTCAGGTGGATTTAATGTTCTGGACTTCAGTACCCTACATTCTACATTCAAAGTTAGGTGGATCCAAAGGTATTTGAAAATGCCCTATTCAATTTGGCACTGGATCCCTACACAAGTCTTTAAGTCTTTGGGTGGGCTAGATTTTTTACTAAGATGTAACTACAAAATAGAAAAGCTTCCGGTTAATTTGTCCTGCTTCCATAAACAACTCCTTTTATCCTGCACTTTGGTTTATAAACATAACTTTTCCCCTCATAACTGTTATATTTGGAATAACCAAAATACTTGCTTCAAGCATAAATCCCTATTTCTTCAGAACTGGGTGGATAAAAATATCCTATTTGTAAAACAACTGTTTAATAGAGATGGTCAACTGTTTAATTATGGTGAATTTCTTGGTGAATATAACTTCCCTGTGAGCCCTAAAGAATTTGCCGTTTTTTTTTTTTATGCTATTCCTGCAGGTTTGAAATTTCTTACATCAACATCAGGTAACGCCCAGGTCCAGCATCCCAGATTTCCAGAATTATTTATTGGGAATTCAGATCCATTCCTTAGTATTAAAACTGGAAATAAACATATAA
>NW_015152141.1:71349-72479 GCF_000732505.1 Cyprinodon variegatus
CCTGCCTCAACCCAATCTATTTTCAGATATCAATTGGGAACAAACATGGTTATTGCCAAGAAAATTTTTTGTTTCTAATAAAATACGGGAAGTGTCCCTTAAAATTTTACACAGGTGTTATCCTGTTAATTCAGTACTGAACAAATATATTCCAAATATTGATCCACTTTGTTCCTTCTGTCACAACGAACAAGAAACATTAACCCACTTTTTTTGGGAATGCTCTTTTAGCAAAGTTTTTTGGTGTGACTTCAATAATTTTGTTAAGGGGAAATGCAATATACTTATTGCGCTGAATGTAAAACATGTTCTCTTTGGTATTTCCAAGGGCAGTATGTCTGGTAAAGTATATATTATAAATTTTCTTATTCTGTTAGCCAAGTTCCACATACATTTTTGTAAATTTGCTAAAAACAAACCCAACCTCACTGTATTTAGAGCTTATGTAAGTTGTTTTTTGGACTCCTTAAAAATATGCACCAACTATAAAGCTATGAAACGTATAACCCTAAGTGGTGAACTTAATTTGTAATCTATTTTTTTTGTGTGTGTTTGTTTGGTTTTTTTTTCTGTTTCATGGAATCCTGTAGTTCTGTTACCCCAGTACCTCGAGCATACTACTGTCTGCAATTGTATATTCTTTATTAGTAAATAAAGTTTGTTTATATATATATATATATATATATATATATATATATATATATATATATATATATATATATATATATATATATATATATATATATATAAAATAATGCAGGGCAGAGGGAAGGGTTCAAGCAAAGTTACTTGTTTTATTTCTCTCTAAATGTAACATTTTCAGCACTGCTTTTAAGGGGAAATTTAATAAGCATAACATTTTTACAAAGATCTGCAGCAACCCCTCGCCTAAACAGGCGTAGCCACGTAAGCTCTATTCAGTGTAGACTTTGAACATTGACCGGTGGTGTTGGAGACACGATTGGGCGCAGCCGCGTGCGTGGAGATTGTTTGATCAGAGATTGTTTGGCGAGTAATATGTTGAATTTAAAGGTGGTTTTGGCATAATCTGGTTTGTGAGTGGATCAAGACAATGGCTGGTTGTAGTGGGGGGTGTTCGGAAGATGAAAATATGGATACAGGATGGTCTA
>NW_015152141.1:77358-79650 GCF_000732505.1 Cyprinodon variegatus
TACAGACAGGTCCGTTAAAACGGCTCCTCTGACTGAGAGCTGTGCTCTCTAGTTGTTTTTCTTTGACAACTTTAACGATGATCCTTTAAACTCGTTTTATTTTAAAATATAAACCTCACGGAGATTCATGCATTTAACTCTAGTGACACAGAGCCACGTCTCTGGTGAGTACAGTAACATTCCTGCCGAAATATAAAACTGTATTAATCAACCTGTGCTTTTACTGAAATATTATAGAAACAGATCAGAAAGTGTTAGATTAGCAGTTTGAGGCTGATAGATGTTTGGTCTAGAATAGATCCTGTAGCTCTAAGTGTCGCTTATACGGAGCCCCTTAGGGGACATAGGTTTTTTTTTCTTTTCTTTTGCGTTCCCTCGCAAAAGTATTGCGTTCCCTCGCAAAAGTATTGCGTTCCCTCGCAAAAGTATTGCGTTACCTCTCAAAATTTTGCGCGAGTGTCTGCACTTTATGGCAGTGGAGTTATTGATTTTTTTTTTTTTTTTTTTGCAACGTTTTGCTGTTGTTTTACCATTTGCAGACGGTCCCTAACCAATCGCCTGGCCGCTGCCTGTGCATAGAGATCAATGTAATACATCCTGCTCAGAGAACGGCTCGTTTTTCTCGAAAATAACGCTTTTTGATTCTTGTAGTACATAGTCTGTGGACATGAAAGAGGCGCCATTTGTGTTTCAACAACGTTTCGAGTTATTGATCTTGGAAGTCCGAATATTTGAATATCTTTCTAACTTTACCGAACTGTCGCGTTTCTGGTGAGTACAGTAACATTTCTGCCAAAATATAAAACTGTATTAATCAACCTGTGCTTTTACTGAAATATTATTGAAACAGATCAGAAACTTTCAGAGCAGCAGTTTGAGGCTGATAGATATTTGGTCTAGAATAGATCCTGTAGATATCCGATGTTTCTCTTATTTTCTCACAGCGCTGGTTGTTTTTCTAAAGTCTATTTCCCTTAAAATGGAGGCTGCGACACTTTAGAGGGCAGATCAGTCAGGATCTGAGAATAAACGGTTTAAAAATGCTTTAAATGAAGAGGAGACTTAAAGGAGCGCTGGAAAATCATTGAAAGAGAGAATAAAGGTCTAAAAACCTTAAAAAGCTATCCAGGTTTAACCTTAATAAATACTTGAACTTTTGTTTTTTAATGAGGAAAAAAACACAAATTATCTACAGTAATGTTAATACAGTATTGATAATATACTCTTGTATGTCCCTCAGAAGATTTTCAACTCACTGAAACTCAAGCACGTATGAAGAACCAACTCTGCCATATTTAAAAATAAATACAGAAATAAATAAATGCTCAATAAATATATAAGCATACAATTAATTGCCAACAAAAATATAATAAAGAAATAAATGTAAGTAGAAATTAAATTATACAGTGTGACATAAATGTATATAACTCTTTTAATTAGCTTCTTTATTTAAGCCATTGTAATATTTACCTTATTTATTTTTGTCTTTTATATTTTCTACTTTCCCTTTTTACATTTCTCCCTGCCCTCATTTCTGCCTGCCCTTTTTACATTTCTGTATGCATTTCTGCCTCATGCAAATGAGGAGGGGGGTGTCCTAGACAACTTCTGCTCATTGGTTGGCGGCCCATCTACTTAACTCACAGAGCTCATAGTAATGAGTTAAATGTTCTCTTTTCTGCAGCTGTTGTTCAATAAAAGTACGTTTTAAGATCATTTGAGGCGAGAACATTATACCTTTAAGCATCACCATATGGCCCATTCACAGATTTAATGGGTAATGAACAAGAAATCATAAACTTGTGATGAACTTGAGAGGACCACAGCAACCAGCAGAGCTCCGAAGCTAATGGCAACCAGGTCGAACCGCAGCCCGTCTGCAGCGGCCCTCTCTCGGCATAGTCTTGTGTGAAGCGTGTTGGTTAGCATTTTACTACATCGGTCAAATCTACAGGAGGAGAGTCTGAAGTCATTGGAACGTGAGTAGGGACTTTGCCAAATACAACCAAAAATCGCCATCATAGACAGCTGTCCTTCACACATGGCTATGCCGAGAGAGGGCCGCTGCATACGGGCTGTGGTTAGCTTCGGAGCTCCGCTGGTGCCGGGGTCCTCTCAAGTTCAAAACATTTTCTTTTAAATTACGCATTAAATCTGTGAATGAGCCATATAAATATAAAAAGGACAGGCATAAATGTAAAAAGGGAAGGCATAAATGTTAAAAGGGAAGGCAGAAATGTAAAAAGGGAAGGCAGTAATGTAAAAAGGGAAGGCAGAAATGTAAAAAGGGCA
>NW_015152141.1:81334-82246 GCF_000732505.1 Cyprinodon variegatus
AATTTCTTTAGACATGCAAATAAATATCCCCATTTTACCCGATCAAAAGCTTTCTCTGCATCCAGTGCGATAACTACTTCAGGTACAGCGCTGGACACAGGAGAGTGGATAACATTTAAGAGCTGACGGATATTTGTGAATGAATGTCGGCCTGAAATAAAACCAGTTTGGTCAGAAGAAATAACGTCATGCATTGTGGTTTCAAGGCGTAAAGCAAGGGCTTTGGCCAGAATCTTTTTACATTTCTGTATGCATTTCTGCCTCATTATGCAAATGAGGAGGGGGGGTGTCCTATACAACTTCTGCTCATTGGTTGGCGGTCCATCTTCTTAACTCACAGAGCTCAGACTACTGAGTTAAATGTTCTCTTTTCTGTTGCTGTTGTTCAATAAAAGTACGTTTTAAGATCATTTGAGGCGAGAACATTATACCTTTAAGCATCACCATATGGCACATTCACAGATTTAATGGGTAATTTAAAAGAAAATGTGACGAACTTGAGAGGACCGCGGCAACCAGCGGAGCTCCGAAGCTAACGGCAGCCAGGTCGAACCGCAGCCGGTCTGCAGCGGCCCTCTCTCAGCATAGCCTTGTGTGAAGCGTGTTGGTTAGCATTTTACTACATCGGTTGAATCTACAGGAGGAGAGTCTGAAGTAATTAGAACGCGAGTAGGGACTTTGCCAAATACAACCTGAAATCGCCATCATAGACAGCTGTCCTTCACACACGGCTATGCCGAGCGAGGGCCGCTGCAGACCGGCTGCGGTTAGCTTCGGAGCTCCGCTGGTGCCGCGGTCCTCTCAAGTTCAAAACATTTTCTTTTAAATTACGCATTAAATTATGAAGGACCAACTCTGCCATATTTAAAAATAAATACAGAAATAAATAAATGCTCAATAAATGTATAAGCA
>NW_015152141.1:83470-85104 GCF_000732505.1 Cyprinodon variegatus
GTCCTAGAGAGTCAACTTCTGCTCATTGGTTGGCTTGGCGGCCCATCTTCTTAACTCACAGAGCTCAGAGTTAAAGTTAAATGTTCTCTTTTCTGTTGTTGTTCAATAAAAGTACGTTTTAAGATCATTTGAGGCGAGAACCTTATACTTTTAAGCATCACCATATGGCCCATTCACAGATTTAATGCGTAATTTAAAAGAAAATGTGACGAACTTGAGAGGACCGCGGCAACCAGCGGAGCTCCGAAGCTGACGGCAGCCATATTATATAATATGGCAGAGTTGGTCCTCCATAAGCATGAACCTTGTCTTACTGCTAATCAACAGGCAGGATGGAGTTATTAGGGCCATACATTTTGTACAAAACTTTTTATTGATACTGGAAATATAACAACTTGAAGTTAAAAAAATTATTGTGAAATGAAGAAATAAAGATTTTGAACTGCTAAAAGTTGAGAACTACTTTTCTGATTTAAATAATATTTCTTAGTTTCAGATTTGTTTCTGCTTTGTGAATGTTGTCCTCTTGGTGTTGGGGTGAGGCCTTTATGACATGGTGTGGGATAATGACTGGCAGCCTAGGTCCCTGAACCAGAGATGTCTTTCTGTTATGTTTTTCTTTTGATATTCAGTTTTGCTTTGCTCTTTGTTGTATAGATTTTTATGGTATAATTTTTATTTTGTGGTGTTCCTTGGGGTTTTCTCAGTTACTAATTCAGTTTTGGTTCTGTTTTGTTTTCTTTTGAGTATCCAGTTTTGCTTTATTCCTTGTTTTCTAGTTTAAAGGGTTTAATTCTTATTTAGTTGTGTTTTTCTGGTTATTTTCAGTTTTCTTGGTTTCCCTTTCTTCGCCCTCTGCTGCCCTCTTTTGTTCTCCTTTTTCCCTAGCTCTTTTCCTCTCCTGCTGTGCGCACACCTGCTCCCAGTTTGCTCATTAGCCCTCTCTTTGTTTCTGTCTCCTATGAATACTGTTGCTGTTCAGTTCCTCTTTGCTGTGTCCTCGTCTGACCTCTTCAGTCTTCCTCCAACTCGGCTCTCTGAGCCTTCCACCTGATTACAGTAATTCCCCTGATGTCTCCAGTGTTTCTGTTTCGTCTTTACTTATTTTCATGTTTTGAATTTTTGAATTCTTTGGACTCCTGGTTTCTTGTTTGTTTTGAACTTTGTTTACATTTAGATTTTTGGATGCCTCTGTTTACAGTAACTCATTATTAAATCAACTATAAATTCAGCTCTGCCTTCCTGCCTCTGCTTTTGGGTCCACTATCCACAAACAAATCCTGACAGGGAGAGAGATGTGGTTGAATGTTTGAGCTGTATGCAAGCTGGTCAAATATGTTGGCTTAAATATGTCCCAATTTACCTACTAACTACACAATTGCTGTTTGTAAAAAAAAATTAAAAAACTTAGAAAACTTATAGGTCAATCATTATATTGTCCAATCATGGTTGTCACCACTTTTGTAACCTGTGCAATGCATGCTGGGTTGATGATGCTTTAAGGTCTGATTGGACTGGAACCTACAGAGTAGACACAGGAAGGCTACCATTACCACTAGTATGCTTTGTGTGAGATAAACTGTATATATTGACTTGTATCTTTATTTATATTTATATATATATATATATATATA
>NW_015152141.1:87285-102315 GCF_000732505.1 Cyprinodon variegatus
ATTTCCAGGTGATGACTTCCTGCTGCTGATAGAACTCCTTTCTGTAATATCATCGAGATGGTGTCTGCAGAAACCTCCTATTGTGCTTTAAAAAATGAACCTCCGAGGAAACAATATAGCAACTGTCCATCTACTGGTAAATTAGAATGTTACACTAATCCAACACATTTATAATACTGAATAGACCATGGCAAGCAGAGGTATGAGGGGTTCTATAGCCTATAGAAGACAGATATGTTAGAAATATGGATGAGTCAATTAATAAACTGTTATAACTTGACATCCTAAAGCTTCTCCCTCTATGCAGTCAGAAAAAGTGTGGATAACTTTACTGAATTTGAATCTGCTTTTGCAACTGCAGCGTTAAACCGACATTTGAAGGTGTGGGCTTGGTTATGCTTAAGAAAAAGGTTTACTGGAAGCTTTGCTGCTTGTTAGAACCTGCAGAGGTGTTGCTCAGCAACTCTCCACTGTGGGAAGCATATAAACTGAAAATAGTTTAAAAATCTGTTAACCATGCATAAAGAACATGTCGGTACAAGTCGACCTTTAAGAAGTTTTAGTTCAACCCCTGTATGTATGGAAACTTAACAAAAATGGTTAAAAAAAAAAAAGAAAAGAAAAGAAAAAGAAAGTTGGTAGTTTGTAGGAAAGTCAATTGTTTTGATGAGGTTCCAGCTCCATTTTAAAAACAAATGCCAAACCAGCCACAACTAAAGAGGAACCAATAACAAAGTGGTTTTTAACTGAGGAACTAAAACAAAAACATACATTTTTATTTAAGATGGAGACGTTTAAAACAAAGCCAGTGTGAAGTCCCCTTCACTTATTATGCTTTCATTTGGCTTTCATTATTCTACATCATTTTTGGTCTCTGTTTTGGTCTCTCTCTGGAATTGACAGGCTCAAAACAGTAGGATCTAAAATTTGAGGCGGTTTTCTCAAAACGTTTATTGGAAACTGAGTCAAAGTGAGCAGCATTAGCGTCAAAGGCAGGAACCTCTGGCCTTATAATTCAGTCCGAGCCCAGAGGGTGACGTTGGTTCCATCCGGTTGGCTGCAAACACGGCACAGAAGTTGCTGCCCAGACGCTGATGTATCGGATGACATGCAAGGGATCAGAGCCGGGCAGAGAAAGGTTTGCAGGATAAACCACGGCCAAGCTTAAGCTGATGGCGGTGATGTGCTCGATTGTCTGAGCCTGGAGGTCAAAGATCCAGTTAGGTGCCGAGAGAGAACCCAGAACGGGGTCGGGTCAGTTCCAGGTTCAGTACACAGACAGGCAGAGATCCGGCAGGAGTAAGAAGACAGGTTTGGCAACCAGATCAGACGGGGGCAGGCAGTCTCAGAGGTTGAGGGGCAGAATAGGTCAGGATCAGGCAATCAGTAACAGGAATGCTCGAAAACTTCTCACCAACGGCTCGAAAATAACCTGGCACTGATGGTTGGTCAGAAGGCTGGTTAAATAGAGATGGTACAGGTGGATCAGATATGCAGGTAATGAGAACTGGGCGAAGCTAAGCAGGTGTGAGAAATAAGTAATCAGACCAGACATCACCCAAGATCATGACAGGAAGAGATGTTTGCAGTTACAAAACCACATAGCTCTGCCATCAATGCGTAAGACATTTCATAACTATTTATATGAAGCAACTCTTGGGTAAAAAAAAAAAAAGCACCAGAGCTACTTCACTTAAAACTAAAAGAAAACTTTTTGTGGAGCATATATGCCTCTTTTCTCAGGTGGACCTTGTTGGTGTAAAGTTGGACTTCCGTTTATTTCCAGCTTTAATTCTTAGTGGCATATTGTCAACAGAGTGTTCTAACATAATTTTATTATTCGGAGAGACATGACTAACTCACACGGAGAGACATGACTGAATCACACTGGTGCTGCACTTTAATTTTCACCACACCTGCATCTCTTTGGCCTACATCTCAGAAGAGCTTCGTTAGACTGAGGTCTTGTGACTATGGAGGCCTTTAAAGCACAAAGAAGTTACTGTGTTCTTTAAGACACCACTGGACACCACATGATCGAGTCTGAACAGAGGTTCATTCTGGGCAAAAAGGGAAGGATGTGTTCAGTGATCTATCACAGACAGGCTATAGAGTTTAAATAATGTTCAGTTTATACATGCAGCATGAGACATCATTCTGTTTAACATTGGTTCGTATTTCATGTATTTAGACCTTGTTTGACTTTTATTTTGCTTCCAGAATTGGATTTAAAGGTTTGTAACAAGTCTAGATTCTAGATTCTTATGCAACAGCTCACATTATTCCATTGGCAACAAGCCTGAACTTTGTCTCCAATATTGATGAAGTTTCTTCCTATCTGTTCATTTTAGACTTTCTATTCTTTTTAGATTAAATTGTTTGCAGAATGTTAATATGCACATGTCTCATCATTCAATTAAAAAATAATCTATTAATCCCTAAGGGAAATTTAATATTACCATATTTACTATTATTCATTGATTTTCACATATCTATGTTATAATGTTGATGTTAAAAGGGGATTTTGACAAAACAAATGATGATTTACTGTTAAACCTCCAAACATTATTGCCTCATTATTGTTGCAATTGATTATTTTGGTGTTCTGCAAGGTTAATTACAAATTTATGTCACAGTGAAACTACCTGCAGCTTTAATAATTTAGAGAGCTGAAAATAACCAAGTGCCAGGGAATATATTATTTAGAAGGGAAGGAGTCCATGAGTTAAGAGATACACATAGATAACAATTAGAACCTAAAGAGGTTCCTGTGTTTCTGTGGGTGAAGCTGAGGGACAGCATGAATGTGGAGCTGAAGCAGCATTCAAACATCAAACGGGTTATAAAAGAGAAAAAAATAGATATGAATATTGGAGTAAAAAATACTGATTATAATTTTTATATAAGTACTAATGTTGTTACTACCAGCTGTTACTAGATTGTATAATTTTGATTAAAGTGAGCTTCACAGGAGGTTTTACCATGAAATGCACTTTTATTACTTTATCTTTTTGTTTTTTGGAAGTTGTTGTTTGTAATGGGAAGCTGATGGTAATAATGTTGATGGGGGGTTAATCTAAGTATCCTTTGAGAGTTTGAATAATCTCAAAAAATATGCCTGATATTTACTGTTGAATTCACTACTGATGCTGAAATGAAAAGGAAAATTCTCTTTTATTTTTCACAGATGTTTTTAATTCAACATATGAGTGTCAGCGCCTTGACCTGTCACTCTACAGAGTATAAGATTGGAAACGAATGCTGTCCAATGTGCTCTGCTGGTAAGAAACAACAAGACAAGACTATTCTTCTTTTTCTGTGTTTAATGTAAAACTGCAAGGTTTAAGTATTATTCTATCTATCTATACTTCTATATGGGCAGTGGTGGCCTAGTGGTTAGGGTATAGAGCTATGAATCCAGAGGTTCTAAGTTCTAAACCCACTCCCACAGCCTGCACTCTGGGTCCCTGAGCAAAGACCTTTAACCCCACACAGCCCCCCGGGCGCCACACAATGGCAGCCCACTGCTCTCCAAGGGGTTTAATGTAGAGGGGAATTTCTCCATTGTGAGATCAATAAAGTTCAATTATTCAATTACAATTATTATCCTGTCAGAACTCCAGTTGATTTGAGAATCAATTGAAACCTTGATTTACTCTTGACTCTTTTCTAAGGGATGTATGTCCTTTATATTCAGATTTGTAGAATGTAATTGTTATAGCAGTTAATATGTTTTTCAGATCCCAAAAATCTGCATAGTACATATAAATAACCATAAACACAACCTTTCTTTACAACCAGAAAAAAGCAGCAAGAGCTATACATAAGGCTGGAACTTTATATACCTAAATGTGTTTCTTTAATGAATTCTCTTTTATTTCATTGAAGACAGATTGAACCCAAAATATTTCAGCCTTGCATCTTATTAAAATGTGATTTTTGGAATTTGATGGTGTTGTGGTCATAACATAAACCACACAGACCTTTGGAAAGCAGTGCAATTGCTGGAGCAGATCATGCTGGAGTAAACCAGTCCCAGATCCCGAGACAGACCAGAGGAATACCTCAGGAGGGATCTCAACGTACATTACATCGAAGTAAAGGATGTGACCTAAGAGCAGCAAATTTCAGAAGAAGACAAAAGAGAAAATGTCCAGAATCAGGGGCTGTATCCTTTTAAGCAGCCTTTTTTATTAGATCTACTAAAGCTGGCTGGGAGTAAATGTTCTTATGTGTCAGAACTTTTTATGACATTATTTTGACTAATAAAAAGCTGTTATATTTTGGGTTCTTGTTGTCTGATATGAAATAAAAGTTTTATTTATAAACAAACATCCCTGTGTCTTTTTATGTCCATAAAATAAATTGATCAATGATTATTTATGATGGGGAGTTTCTGTGCCAACAAAACTGACAGGTTCTGCAGTTTTAGTTCCATAAAAAAAAAAAAGAGAAAGAATTAGTAAGTTTCTCAGTGGAGTGAGTACAGCCCTCAGATCTTGTAAATATTTATTATTTTTAATATTTATATACATTTATATATTTAATTTTTACTTTAAAACTAATGATATGACAATTTGAGTATTAAGTTTGTGTAACATTCGGAACTGGCTGTCGTCTCAGAATAACGAACAGCCATTGATGTCTAAACTGCTAAAAGCAGAAATAAGCACAAGTCCCATAACTGGAAATGTTCAGATTGGGGCCAATTAGTGATTTTCCCTCCCTTTGATTCGATTCTTCTGTGTTAGATGGTCTCAAGTGTGTAAAATATGGATTTTATCCATGTTGCCTCATAAGTGTGTTTAACAGGACAGGTCTAGTCACAGCAGGCCTTGCATTGCAAGCCTTCCTGTGGTCCATTGAGAAGGACCACAGGAAGGCTGCTGACGTGTCATTATGTTCTTGTTTACTCTGTGCTGCATTCTTGTGTTTCCATTCTGTAGTCTTTAACAGCAGATGCATCAATTTATACAATCATCTTGCAGCTGAATTTGTGGAGTTCCCCTCAAGTTGAGTAGAAATGATCACGTGGTGCATAATGCATTGCATTAAAAATGAATATTTCATGATGCATGACTCACAAAATCATTCAGCCTGTTAGAATTTGATCTTTTGTGATGAGCATGCTACACAAGCTCATCACAAAAATATGCTTTTGAAATTGAGAGCATGCAGGTTAGGTCTTTGTGTCACTAACGTGTGCACGTATTTATAAAGTTCCGATGTGTGATGGTAGCTCTTAAGTTGTTGGTGTTCATTAGTTAACAAATACTTAAAGATGGAGTGAAGAGTTAGTAAATAGGAGAAATATAGCCTTCATTTTTCACAGCAAGAACTGGACAGCTATTATTAATGGAGGGGGGAAAAAAAATTCTATTGTTCACGTTCAACCAAATGCAAGAACGCACTACCCTGTAGCAGCCGTCATAGAAACCAAATGCTCCGGCCACAAAACCAGTGACGTCACACTGGGACATTTCTCTCCTCTGGGATAAGCTACAGAGACCTTGTTTAGTTTTTTATAAATACATTTCTCCTGTTATTTGTCATTACATGGAGATTTGTAGCAATAATCTGCTGTAGAGCAGAATGGGCTCTTTGGATGACCTAGAAAGAAGTCTAGATCCTGGAGCAGTGTTTACCACCTTTGGGCATTTTTTCTTACCGTGAGTCCCCCTTTCAGTTAAAAGTATTAATGATTATCCAAAAGTAATATAACAACATCAAATAAAAACTATTTAACTTAATCTTTTAACTTGAGAATTAAATTCTTAGGCATTTTATTCTTTCCATCTCAAATAAAAACAACATAAATATGTTGCCCAGAAGTTAGTAAGGAATCAAAATAAATACAAAATAAAATCATATTATAAACCTGTATTTATGAAACTGGAGCTCCTCTGAGTAACTCCCCTATAATCACATTTAAACTTGATGAACTGGGAACAAGATATTGAACAAAATTATAGTCAGACTGATTTACTTAGTTTTACTTTGTTTTCATCCAGACACCTGAGCTGCTTTGGTGAGCTCCGATAGCTCAGTGTGAAAAACAGCTGATCCCAGGCTGTTCTCTGCATCCAGTCTGTTCCTCTGCTTGGTTTGGATGTGTGTCAAAGCTGAAAAATTAAATTTTTGGTTGATTAAAGTTTGTTAAATTTTTCAGTTGGGTCCTCAAAAAGCAGTACCGATCCCAGCCCTATTTTATTTTACTACCTAAGAAATAAAAAAATTTCATATACCCCTTGCAATGCACTCGCGGACAACTAGGGGTACGACATTCAATCATTTATTAAGAGGAAAGAAATTGAAAAATGGCAAAAAAGGTGGAATGAAGATAAAAAGGAAGAAGGTTATATAAAGTACAAAAGTCAGTATTAAATAGAAATATTAATGAGAGAAACCGAAGGGAAGAAATAATAATGATCAGATTAAGAGTAAGTCATACTTATTTAAATGACAATTTATACTTAATAGGGAGGAAAAATAATGATAAATGTGAAGGATGTGGAGAGATAGAACATGTAGAACACGTATTGATGAACTTTAAAACATCTGGACCTGAAAGGAAGAAATTGAAAAGAGTTGAAAGGACAGGCCAAGAATGGAGTCTTAAAGGATTATTGGGAAATAAAGGAAATATAAAAGATATTTATAGATTAAGGAAAGCATTATTTATTTATCTTCAGAATACAAAATAAAAAAATAGAATTTAATAGATGTAAAACAATGTTGCTACACACTCATGAACAGTAGGTGGCGGTATGCCCGCCACTTCCCTAGAGCCCGGTGGGAGCAAAAACATTTTGAATGGAAATCAATGGGGAGAAATTAATAAACTTCTGGTCCCAGTCGCTCTCTGTCACTGATTCTAGATATGCTGGTTGTGTATTCAAATTGTTTTTGTTTTTTTTTAGTTCCTCTTTGGTCAAAATCTGGTCAAAACCCATCAATGACATCGCACCAAACAGGAAGTTAAATGCACAAAGGATCCGGTAGATTTCCAAATAAAACACATCCGATCTTAAAGGAGAAGTTCGGTTTTTTACACTTTAAGCCCATTTTCTGTAGTGTCCAGGATGAAATCGAATGATCGACACCAAAAGTTTGACAATTGCTCCTGTCTCTGCTTTTTGGCTCATTTAGAATCCCCCCCTGGCTGCTTTAGAATGGCTTGCATAGAGCATGTCTGATAATGTCCTTAAAACAACCTTAAACGTTCTTTTTTTAAAATATGCTACTCACCGGGTCGTCAGCGCTGTTCAATGACGTTCCAAAAAAAGTTTAAAACTTAAAGAAAAACGTTCCTGTAGTGTTTTATTTAGCATTTTGTAAATCCCATTGAGTTCTGTTGGAATAGTCAATATTCCGCTGCCACCGGAAACGGAAATGGGGCCTGTTTACACAGTTGTAGTCTTTTCGCTTCACTCTGTGTACTCCGACGTCGAGGTGCTAACGTCTCTGTTAAACACTTTAAAAAACTCTGAAAATGGAATACGAAAGGTGGATTCTTGATTCTCGACGTCGGAGTACACAGAGTGAAGCGAAAAGACTACAACTAAGTGTAAACAGGCCCCATTTCCGTTTCCGGTGGCAGCGGAATATTGACTATTCCAACAGAACTCAATGGGATTTACAAAATGCTAAATAAAACACTACAGGAACGTTTTTTCTTCACGAAACTTTTTTTGGAACGTCATTGAACAGCGCTGACGACCCGGTGAGTAGCATATTTTAAAAAAAGAACGTTTAAGGTTGTTTTAAGGACATTATCGGACATGCTCTATGCAAGCCATTCTAAAGCAGCCAGGGGGTGATTCTAAATGAGCCAAAAAGCAGAGACAGGAGCAATTGTCAAACTTTTGGTGTCGATCATTCGATTTCATCCTGGACACTACAGAAAATGGGCTAAAAGTGTAAAAAACCGAACTTCTCCTTTAACCCATGATCCTTTTTTAAACTAGTTTAATTAGTTTCTCCCGTATGCCACGACGTAATGCATTGATCTGAAAATCAACCTCAGACGCAACGCACGCAGTGGCGAGGGTTTGATCCGTCAGATGGAGTTAAATCACAAAGAATTCAATGTTGAATCGGGGCGGCAGCTAAATGCTAGGCGATGGGTAGCAGCCAAAACGTTGCAATTTCACATAATCCTGACGAGATCCGAAAACCTGTAGCAAAAACTAGCAAGCGGGTGATTATGTATGTTCACTAAGTAAATATTATGTAAATAAACCCTACACTTCTTGCTATAAATGTAATCAAAACCCATTTAAATGCAGAAACTGATTGAAATTATTGATTTTCCCACTAAAAGTTAGAGAAATCTCAGCCATGTTTATACCAAAACCTTACAGTTTCACATTATCTTGAAAAATCTTTGCAAGAAACGAACAAGCAAGTAAATATGTACATTCCCTGAGTAAATATTCTGGCAACAAACTATACATTTCTCACTAGAAATGTAATCAAAACTCATTTTAATGCAAAAACAAACTCAAGTCATTAATCTTTCCACAAAAAAAGAACCAAAGGCCGCCCAACAAAATATATTTTTCTTCTCCCAGCTGGAATCTTGAAAGTCACGTGACTAGGACGTAAAACAATAGAAAGCGTATAGGCAGAAGAAACGTAACAGTACCACAAAAAAATGGCCATTAATGTACCTCCACTACGTTTTGCAGTGTGGACCAACGTAGTGGGGGTACATTTTCCCATGAGACTGGGTTGGTTTAAATAGTGAGCAGCCCAGGTTGGAATGATCAGTGATCTACAGAAGAGGGAGAGGGAGCACAAACAGGGCAGGACTAAAATCAAGACAAGTGGCACCTTTGCCTTAAAACTTAAAGAAGAACCTGCAGCTTCAAAACTGCAGCCCTTCTTTTTACAGTATTGCTGCAATGAACAATAGAATGCAATGTTTTGGACATAAAAATGTTGCAGTTTGCAACACATGCCAGTTTTCAGCAGTTTTTGTAAAACTGCTGAAAACTTGGTGTTCAATGTTTCTTAAAGGATTGAAACTAATCCAGTTAACCCTGGAATTTATGTCCTGAATTAATCAACTTTAGAACCTGTAAACTTTTTTGCTTGTAGCTCTGTCAGACAGAGGCTCAGTAGGATCTCAATGTAAGCAAGTAGAAGGTTACAGAACTTCATCAGTAACATAGAAAATGAAGGCAGAGCAGACAGTCATCAATACTTTAACAATAACAAGGAAGACGTTACAGTAAGTTGATCTTTTAGTGATAGACAAGGTGTAGATGTAATCCTAATGTAATCCTGCAGAACATGTTAAACATGTATTACTGGTTTTAGTTGTGAAACAGTCTCCTTTATTTTATTTTTCTCTACTAATGTTAGTAAAAAAATTGGTTCAACTGATTAATTCAATCAGTTGAACCAATTTATAATTACACAGTTCAAAAATATGCTTAAAGCAGCTGTCTGTGAGACATGAAACTCCACCCTGTTTTCTAATTGGCTTCTAATCCTCCTCGTCACACCTTACAGCAGACATTATCCAACTCAGCCATTTGACATTATACCTCAGAAATGTGACTAACATGTGACACATGAGGCTGGAGATGTAACAGTGTAATTAACACACAGACATATGTGTGAGCATGGATTTCATATATTGTGGGGATTGACTGCTCTCCTGGGGACTGATATTTGGTAAAAATGCTTTATGGGGGCTATGATTGGGTTCAGGGTGAGGGTCACGGTTAAGCTGTAGAAATGGGTCAGAAATTGAAAGAAGTCACTGAAAAGTCCTCACAAGGACAGAGAAATGTAATAGTGTGTGTTCGTATTTAAGGTATTTGATTTAATATTTTGTAAGTCAGTGTGTTCAATTCTAGCCTTATCTAATTGACTGTTTTGCTTTTTTTTAAATTCAGCTGTTTGTGACCAAATTCAGATTTCTGTTTAGCAGTCTTTGTCTTTATTGTCGCTGATTCATGTGAAATAGGACACAAAGGTCCAAATTGTGATTGTTGTTTTCCTTTTCTAACAGGCAATCGGGTAAAAACAGACTGTACAGAGTTCAGAAGCACATCCTGTTTACCCTGTGCTGATGGAACATATATGGAGAACCCTACAGGAAAAAAGCAATGTAACCCATGCACTATATGTGATAAAGGTGAAACTTCTTATTGCACTCCTCATCGTCACCCAGAAGTTTCTTTCACCTCAAAGTTCTTGAATACACAATATGTACACAAGTGTTCTGCTATAACAAGTGATGAAGTTCAAATATTTTGGTAGTTTTTATTTGTTTGATTCAACTTTAAAATAGGCAGCACTTGACAGAAAAGATTAGAATTAACATATAGATAGATTCATTTGATTTTGCACAAGGATAAGGTAGTCAAAAAAACATTTTGTTTGCATTTCAAGCCTCATAGTGAAAATCCTCATCCTTAATATATATCATAGGTGGTGTGAGAGAAAAACAAACATCTCCTGTACTGTAAGATGAATGAAAAAACATTTTTTGCTTTTCTTAATCCTTATTCGCAAAAAATATTTTTTGTTTTGTTTTTTTGTTCAGTAGCTTTTGAAAATATGAAAAAAGCATTAATTAAGATCAGTGCAAAGATGCACAGATCAATCAGTATCGGTCACATCTAATGCTGAAGCAGCACTCCTCCCTTCCTGTGTTGATTCCTATTTTAACTGAGAGATGTTCTACAGATCCATGTTAGCCAGATAAACATGTTGCAGCCATAGTGCACTTGTCAAAATTTCTCATGATACTATTAAAACAAAGCTTAATTAAAAGAAAAATAACAAATTAATGAAACAGCTGAATTAGAACTTAAGGGGCATTCAGTGTTCTTATCAGTTGTAATTTATATGTCTGCTTTTTTTTTTACATTTGGTTTAAAAATCTGTTTTCGGTCCAACTTTCAGAGACAATGGAGTCATTATCAGCCTTATAACTGGTATATCTGTTGTCATAAAAGACAGGATTTGGAGCGAGTAAATACTAGATGGCTCTGCACACTACATCAGCATGGATTGTTAAAATAATTGATTACAAATAATTATACATTTTCTAACCATTAATATATACAGCTGGATATGAATCTGTTTGCTAAACCCCTTAAAAAATACTAAACTAGTGCCGTTTGGGTAAAATTAGAAAAGAACTCTGAGAGCGCAGACCTGCAGCACATTTTGCCCTGTATTGTGACTTAAACCTGTAGCTAAATCTAGAAGCTCATCTGGATCATCATCAAATTAATTTTTCCTTGGTATGAGGCACACCTTTGGTAACAGTTTCCTTAAAATCCTTTCATAGGTACTAAATAAGGCCCAGCGTGTGACTGCAGCCTCTGTCTCTGATTTCTTCTTCGATCAGCAAATCCAGACTTCCAGGGAGGCATGGCTCACTTTTCCTTTTTTTTTATCCTCAGTATAATACTTCTGGCCACCCTCTGGTTTATGAGGGAACTGTTTGCTGCGGCAAATCATTTTAACTTTAAAAAAAATCCTGCATCCTGATTATGATCTGGATCATTACCAAAATTGTTTGGCTTTTTCCTTCAACTGAGGTGCACCTTTTGGGAAAAATGTCACTCAAATCTGTTGATAACTTTTCAAGTTATCTTGTAAACAGATGGACAGACAGACAGACAAAAACTCGACTACAAGCATAACCTCCTTGCTGGAGGTAATAACTTTAGATGACACAACATATTGAACTAAGTCAGCAGCTCCTGGTTTTTTTTTTGTTCAGCTCAGTCTTTGGATTTGTGGTTCACACCTCCACTATTGTGTCCAGACATTGGCATCAACATCCTCCTAATTATCTCTGCCAAGGAGGTTATGTCTTTAGGAGAGTTTGTTTATGTCTGTCTGTCTGGCTGTGTACAGGATAATTTTAAAAGTTATGGATGGATTTAAATTACATTTTTACCAGAGGTTCACCTCATGTTGTGAAACAGGTAATTAATATTTGGTAATGATCCAGATCAGGTTTGACTTTTAGCTATAGGTGTAATTCACAATACGGGGCAAAAATATCCTTCTTGGTAGAGGTCTGTTCTCTCTGTGTGCTTTTCTAGTTACTACTGTTCTAAGTCTCTTTTTACTAATCTATAGCAGAAAACCTCTATAATGCTGTGTGTCGAGTGTACAATGTGGCTGTGATCATCCTATAATACTGGCCCCTGTTGATAACATGAGCAGTTATTTGGCAACTTGTGTTTGCTTTTCTGTTTTTTTTATAAACAAAAATCTAAACAACTACACTAACTATTTAACTAACGGTAAAGTTTTTAGGTTTAGGATTAAACACAAAGAGAGATTAGTGAGATTAGCCTTTAAGTTTCAGGGAAAAGGTGAATTTCTGGTAAAGCAGAATCACTGTTTTCTCTCATGATAACTTTGTTCTATGTTGGCAGGTTCTGGTCTGAGGCTGAAAATCAAATGTTCACGATCATCTGATACAGTTTGTGAAGCTCTGGAAGGATATTTCTGTATCGACTTTGTTAAAGGCAGCTGTGATGCTGCAAAAAAGCACAGCAGCTGTAAACCTGGACAATATATTAGCAAAGCAGGTAAAGCAAAGCCCTGATTTCATATTTACATTTTTATTCTAAATCATAATATATTATTCATTCATATCTCTTCTACATATAATCAGTGTTAATGTGGATTGAAATGTTTCTTTATTCTCACAGGAACGTCGCTGTCAGACACTGAATGCTCTGAATGCAGCAGAGGAACATTTTCTAATGGATCATTAACACTCTGTCAGCCACACACACAGTAAGAGAATCTATAGATCTATAGACACATCTAGATTATTCACCAGGAGTGAACTTGATTGATCAGATGAATTTCTGTAAATGGATCTCTGTGTGATTCCAGATGCAAGGAACTAAATCTTCAGCTGGTTAAAGAAGGAACAACTTCAACTGATGCAGAGTGTGGAGAAAAAAATATATATGTGGCTGCTGCTGTTGGGATTTCTGTTGTACTAGTTGTGTGTGTGGGAATAGCTGTGGCTGTTTTTGTTCTCTGGAAGAAAAAAATGTTTATATTTGGTGAGCGCTCTTTTTTTTACAGAATTAAATAAACTGTCCTGTCAGTATTAGAAAACGTTTCTGACTTGCCTTCTGCTTTTCCACTTGGCATGAATGAAAAAACAAAAAAAGGACGTTCTACAGTTCTCACAAAGGTATGTTTATTTCACAGCTTTTATATTTTTCTGCCCTGTTAAATTTGTTTTCTGATGACAAGATTTTTCTTTAATTATTTTACCGAAAAGGGCCCCACACTTCATCCAGAGGATTTACCACTGGCGGCCGGGGATGTGGAAGGAAATGGAGGATCAGTAAAGTCACCAGGTGAGAGAGGAGCTCAGACCTTACAGCTGGATGCAGCATCAGAACGTTGTTGGACTGTTGAACCGTCTGTTATCAAGACTTTCTCACAGCAGACTTGTTCATAGATGCACAGACATCTAACTTCCTGCACAGTGAACACCTGTGTGGTTTTATGGAGCCATAACTGTAACTGCAGTAAAACGTCTCTGAAAGCAGGAAGATGATGGAGGCTAAAAAACTCCAACTCTTTTCAAGAAGCTGAATCTGATTGGAGTGATTGTTGGAAAACTGGCTGCAGAGCTGAATGTAAATAGAGCCACGATAACTAGTGGGAATCACTTTATGAAACTGTTTCTACCAAACATTGATCTTTAATTAAAGCAGAGACAAACATTATTCCCTGCAGAGTAAATGTGCTCTGGTTAACTCTTTACTGGACTTTTTAATATTCTTTGCAGTTTTTAAAACAACTCATCTAACATTTACCAACCGTCACATTCTACAGGTACAGAGGAAGAAAAGCAAGAATCGAGATAAAATTTGAACTGTTGATTTAAAAATAACCCTGGATCTGAAATAAATACACAATATAAGCAGAAGCGAGCCTTGATTTCAAAGAATCAAATTTCCACAGAACTGAGCTGCTTTCAAGGACAGAAAATTCTGCTGAATTATCCACTTTTCTGGAGAGTGAGCCCATTGAATGAGGACGCCTTCAGAAAGCAGTGAAGATCCTCTTGAAAGACTGACATCTGACCGAGGTGCAACTGACTGTCATTCCCCTCAGTTCCTCTTTAATATGGAATACATTGCATATTTTGTTCTCTATGTTTAGAATTCAATATTTGAATGTCATTCTTTAAATACATTGGGGTAAAAAGTATTTAGTCAGCCACTAATTGTGCAAGTTGTCATACTTAAAACATGAGAGAGGTCTTTAATTTTCAACATATGCCCAATCCAGGAAACCACGTTGTAGGAATTACACATAGAATTTTTCTAAATTATGGTGAAAATAAGTTTTGCTGTCTCACAATCAAGCAAGATGTTTGGCCATCAGATCTGTAACCTTGTTCTTTCCTCGACCCATTGCCAGTATTAATGGGACGAGTTTGATACAGGTGTGGAGAGCTAAGAATTCCTTACCTTTATAAAAGCTGATTTCCACAGCCTCAAAGAGTCAGATTCAAAACTCAACTATGGCCAAGACTAAAGAGCTGTCAAAGGACACCAGGAAGAAAACTACAGAGCTGCACCAGGCTGGGAAGAGTGAATCTAGAAAGGCGAGGCGGTTGGTGGAAAGAAATCGACTCTGGGAGCAACTAGAAGACAATGGAAGACAGAGAAAATAAATTATAATCTCCCTCCATCTGGGGTCCCATGCAGGATCTCATCCCATGGTGTCAAAATGATTGAAAGGTGAGCAATAATCCCAGAACTCCACAGAGGGATCTGATGAACGACCTCCAGAGACCCTGCACCAAAGGAACAAAGGCAGTAACTCTACGCCCAGAAGGACTCACATACTGCAGGATCGGGTGTGTCCTCCGTCTTTAGCCGGTACATGTCCAGGCCCATCTGAAGTTCTCCTGACAGTTTATGGATGATCCAGAAGAGGACTGTGAGACATGGGCGTAGGTTTGCATAGGGACCATAGGGACATGTCCCTACCAAAATTTTGGAC
>NW_015152141.1:104910-106445 GCF_000732505.1 Cyprinodon variegatus
GTCCCACTGGGAGGAGGCCCAGGGGATGACCCAGGACACGCTGAAGAGACTATGTCTCTCGGCTGGCCTGGGAGCACCTAGAGCTTCCCCCAACAGAGCTGGAGGAGGTGTCTGTGAAGAGGGAAGTCTGGGAGTCTCTGCTCAGTCTGCTGCCCCCGCGACCCAGTTCCGGTTAAAGTGTGTGACGACGAGTACGAGTGCTTAGGGAAGAATGTGTACGGTGATTCCGTAAAAGTTCAAAAAATAAAAAAAATAAAATCCAATGGACTTGGTTTCCAAGATTTGAAGACATCTGAAGTTCCCCTGAGAGTTTATGGATGATCCAGAAGAGGACTGGGAGAACAGCATGTCGTCAGATTAAACCAAGATCGAACTTTTTGGAAATAAAAACTCAACTCATCTTGTCTGAAGGAAGAAGACTGTTGAGCTGCATCCCAAGTACATCATAACTACTGTGAAGCATGGTGGTGGAAGCATCATGCTTTGGCGTTGTTTTTCTGCAAAGGGAAGAGAATGACTTATAGTTGCTTAGGTAAGAATGTGTATGGTGATATTTCCTAAAACTTTCCCCGTTAGTGGGAACATTGAAGAAAGAACGTGGCTGGTTCTTCTAGCAGGACAATAATCCCAAACACAGCAAACAGCAAGGAAGGAGTGGCTCTGCATTTCAAGGTGCTGGAGTGGCATGGCCTTTCTGCAGACCTCCAACCCAATGAAAATTAGTGGAAGGAGTTGAAAGTCTGGCTGCCTAGCGACAGATGCAATATATCACTGCTCTAGAGGAGACGATGGAGGAATGGACCAAAGTAGCAGCAACAGAATGAGCAAACCTGGAAAAAACTGAAAGGAAACCTTTGACCTCTTTAATTGCCAACAAAAGTCATGATACAAAGGATTAGGTTTACTTTTGTTTGTTTTGATCACATACTTATTTTCAACCATGATTTAGAAATAATTTGGATTTTTTTTTATTTTATCTCATGGTTGAAGTGAACGTATGATGAAAATTAAAGACCTCTCTCATTTATAAAGTAGGAGAATTTGCACAATCAGTGGCTGACCAAATACTTTTTGGCCTAAATGTCGTGTAACATTTGTATTTTGCCCTCATATTTACAAACAAGAGAAATAAAGATGCTTAATTAAAATCAAGTTAATAAAGACCTAAATGTAAATCTTAAATTAGATGGTTGCTTTGATTTGTCTCTTAATTTATTTATTCCTTTTTTTTATCTAATCTTTGATATCTGAAGCTTATAACTGTATGTGGAATAGTATTTTAGTTTATTTTGATTTAATCAAAGATATTCTTTTGACCTTTTTTATATGTTTACTTACTATTGTTCTTAAAGCAGGATCTACTTGTTTTGATCTACAAATAAAGCAGGATGTGTAGTCACTATTGTTCTTAAAGCAGGATCTACTTGTTTTGATCTACAAATAAAGCAGGATGTGTAGTCACTATTGTTCTTAAAGCTGAATCTACTTGTTTTGATCTACTTGTTTTGATCTACAAATAAAGCAGGATGTGTAGT
>NW_015152142.1:0-3615 GCF_000732505.1 Cyprinodon variegatus
GGTTATCGGTTCATCGCTGGAATGAAACCTTTCTGACTGGATTCACACAGAGAGGAGGAAAAATGTCTGATCTTTGCTTCGATCATCTGAAAACATTTATTCCTAAAGTAGCTAAAAACAATAAAAGGTCATTTCAAGCAAACATGTCTTTAGTCTCTTTATTGGAATAAAAGGATGCAGACCCCCCCTCTGCATAAGGCAAACCATCTGCATCACCTCACTGCTGGTTAAAAACACGTTAAATTCACACATGTCTAAAAAAAAGCATAGAAATAGATTAAAACATTTAATAAAGAAAGTGTCAGCAGTGATTAACGGGAGAACTTAGTGTTTCTGATCCCAGGTTGGACCACAGACACGCTGCAGGACCAGCAGGCTGAAGGAAGAACCTCTGACAGACCGACTGACTCTCTGTGGGGAGGCCAGGCCTCCCCAGGGGCTCCCTGATGAACGCCTCTGCCCTCCAGGCAGCATCTGCAGAGAAGACAGAAATTTAACTTGCAACCCAGGCTGCTACTGATGCCTGGCTGCTGGAAGGATAGAGTCTCAGCAGCAGGAGGCACAGGGAGGAGGAGCTCTGGAGGAGCTGCAGGGGCGCTCCCTGCTCCTGCATGGCCTCCAGCACCTCCTCCTCTGGAAGGAGCCCCTGATCATGTGACGCTGAACAAAAACACAAGTTTGATCCATGCGATGGAGTCTTAGGGCCGAGATGGAGACTTTATTTTTCTATTTAGAGAATAAAGTCACAACAAGAAGATCAAAATTTACAAGATTAAACTCGTAAAATTAGGAGAATAAAGTTGCATTTTCTGACAGTCCTCTGGGTTCTGATTAATCCCAGTCCTGCTCTGATCCTGGTCCAGAACCGGTCCAGTCCTGGAAGCTGACATTAAAACCAGCAGGTCCGGAGCTCAGAGGGAGTTGCAGGTTGCAGGTTGCAGGTTGCAGGCTGCATGCTGCTGGTTGCAGGTTGCATGCTGCAGGTTGTAGGTTGCAGGCTCTAGGTTGCAGGCTCTAGGCTGCAGGTTGTAGGTTGCAGGTTGCATGCTGCTGGTTGTAAGTGGCAGGTTGCATGCTGTAGGTTGCAGGTTGCATGCTGCTGGTTGCAGGTTGCATGCTGCTGGTTGCAGGTTGCATGCTGTAGGTTGTAGGTTGCAGGCTCTAGGCTGCAGGTTGTAGGTTGCAGGTTGCATGCTGTTGGTTGTAAGTGGCAGGTTGCATGCTGTAGGTTGCAGGTTGCAGGTTGTAGGTTGTAGGCTCTAGGCTGCAGGTTGTAGGTTGCATGCTGCTGGTTGCAGGTTGTAAGTTGCAGGTTGCATGCTGTAGGTTGCAGGTTGCAGGTTGTAGGTTGTAGGCTCTAGGCTGCAGGTTGTAGGTTGCATGCTGCTGGTTGCAGGTTGTAAGTGGCAGGTTGCATGCTGCAGGGCTGCAGACTGATCATTCTGCATGAAACCTTCAGCAGATCTGATTGATCCCAGTCCTGCTCTGATCCTCCTGGTGGCTAACAGCAGCTAGCACCGTTAGCTGCAGCAGCTGCAGCAGCTCCCACGTTTCTACCGTAAAACTGGGTCAGAACCGAACCTGAAATGGAGACAACGACGACGAAAAGAAGAGACAACAAGAAGTCTCTGCGGGTTAAAGTCATCAGCCTCGGCAACGCGGAGGTGGGGAAGGTAGGCCGGGTTCTGCTTATTTGACAGCAAATAAAGATGGAGACTGGTCCCCTGCAGCTGGACGCAGCAAACACGGACCTACCCCGCTGATCATCATCATCATAACCCGGTTATTACCTCCAGAGGGACGGATCAGTCACTGACAGCCTGGAAAAACAACCGTTATTGGATTTTATTTAGATTTTATACCGAAGCTTCAAAGTCTCAGACCGAGACGTTTTGTTTACGCCAGACTCTGTTTAAATAACGAGTGATTTTATTATAACCGAGTAGTTCTTCATATATTATCATGTTTTATTACATTGCTTATTAAAATGATTATTGTTCTATTAATCGGCTGATTGATGTGGATGATTAATGTGAGCTTCAGTGATGTTCTGGATGTTTCTACCCTCAGAGCTGCATCATCAAGCGCTACTGCGAGAAGAGGTTCGTCCCAAAGTACCTGGCGACCATCGGCATCGACTACGGAGTCACCAAGTGAGTCCTGGTTCTGACCCGGAGGTCCTGGTTCTGACCCGGTGGTTCTGAACCAGTGGTTCTGACCCGGAGGTTCTGGTTCTGACCCGGAGGTCCTGGTTCTGACCTGATGGTTCTGACCCACTGGTTCTGGTTCTAACCCAGTGGTTCTGACCCAGTGGTTCTGACCCACTGGTTCTGGTTCTGATCCAGTGGTTCTGACCCGGAGGTTCTGGTTCTGATCCAGTGGTTCTGATTCGGTGGTTCTGACCCGCTGATTCTGGTTGTGACCCAGTGGTTCTGACCCGGAGGTCCTGGTTCTGACCTGATGGTTCTGACCCACTGGTTCTGGTTCTAACCCGGTGGTTCTGGTTCTGACCCGCTGGTTCTGTGTGTGTCAGGGTCCAGGTGAGGGACAGGGAGATGAAGGTGAACATCTTCGACATGGCCGGACATCCCTTCTTCTATGAGGTGAGTCTCTGCAGCTTCCAGCAGCAGTGGCAGCAGCTTCCTGGTTCTGGTTCTGACCCGTTTTCAGGTCCGGAACGAGTTCTACAAGGACAGCCAGGGGGTTCTGCTGGTCTACGACGTGGGTCTGAGGGAGAGCTTCATCGCCCTGGAAGGCTGGCTGGGCGAGATGAAGCAGGAGATGGGCTCCCAGGCCAACATGGACAGCATCGTCTTCACCGTCTGCGCCAACAAGGTCCGCCCACGCCGCACTGCTCTGGTTCTGGTTCTGGTTCCGGTTCAGGTTCCCCGTAGACTTCTGCTTTCTTCTGCTGCTTCCAGGTGGACCTGACCAAGCGGCGCGTGGTGGACGAAGGCGAGGGTCGTCTGTGGGCGGAGTCCAGAGGCTTCCATTACTTCGAGACGTCGGCGCAGAGCGGGGAGGGCATCAACGAGATGTTCCAGGTAGAGGTTCCACTGACCCCGGCAGGAGAACATCTCTGAGGCAGGAGAACGTCTCTGAGCTTCTGAGAACGTCTCTGAGGGAGAAGAACGTCTCTAAGCTTCTGAGAACGTCTCTGAGGCAGGAGAACGTCTCTGAGGCAGGAGAACGTCTCTGAGGCAGGAGAACCTCTCTGAGGGAGGAGAACGTCTCTGAGGGAGGAGAACATCTATGAGCTTCTGAGAACGTCTCTGAGCCTCTGAGAACGTCTCTGAGGGAGGAGAACGTCTCTGAGCTTCTGAGAACATCTCTGAGGCAGGAGAACGTCTCTGAGCTTCTGAGAACGTCTCTGTGGGAGGAGAACGTCTCTGAGCTTCTGAGAAAGTCTCTGAGGGAGGAGAATGTCTCTGAGGGAGGAGAACATCTCTGTGGGAGGAGAACGTCTCTGAGCTTCTGAGAACGTCTCTGAGGGAGGAGAATGTCTCTGAGGGAGGAGAACATCTCTGAGCTTCTGAGAACGTCTCTGTGGGAGGAGAACGTATCTGAGCTTCTGAGAACGTCTCTGAGGGAGGAGAATGTCTCTGAGGGAGGAGA
>NW_015152142.1:3646-4855 GCF_000732505.1 Cyprinodon variegatus
GAGAACATCTCTGAGGCAGGAGAACGTCTCTGAGGCAGGAGAACGTCTCTGAGGCAGGAGAACGTCTCTGAGCCTCTGAGAACGTCTCTGAGGCAGGATAACATCTCTGAGGCAGGAGAACGTCTCTGAGGGAGGAGAACGTCTCTGAGGGAGGAGAACATGTCTGAGGGAGGAGAACGTCTCTGAGTTTCTGAGAACGTCTCTGAGCTTCTGAGAATATCTCTGAGCTTCTGAGAACGTCTCTGAGGGAGGAGAACGTCTCTGAGCTTCTGAGAACGTCTCTGAGGGAGGAGAACGTCTCTGAGGGAGGAGAACATATCTGAGGGAGAAGGACGTCTCTGAGCTTCTTAGAACGTCTCTGAGGCAGGAGAACGTCTCTGAGCTTCTGAGAACGTCTCTGAGCTTCTGAGAACGTCTCTGAGGGAGAAGAACGTCTCTGAGGGAGGAGAACGTCTCTGAGGGAGGAGAACGTCTATGAGTTTCTGAGAACGTCTCTGAGGGAGAAGAACGTCTCTGAGGGAGGAGAACATCTATGAGGCAGGAGAACGTCTCTGAGGGAGGAGAACGTCTCTGAGGGAGGAGAACGTCTATGAGCTTCTAAGAACGTCTCTGAGGGAGGAGAATGTCTCTGAGGGAGGGGAACGTCTCTGAGGGAGGAGAACATCTATGAGGCAGGAGAACGTCTCTGAGGCAGGCGAACGTGTCTGAGGGAGGAGAACGTCTCTGAGCTTCTGAGAACGTTTCTGAGGGAGAAGAACGTCTCTGAGGGAGGGGAACGTCTCTGAGGGAGGAGAACGTCTATGAGCTTCTGAGAACGTTTCTGAGGGAGGAGAATGTCTCTGAGGGAGAAGAACGTCTCTGAGGGAGGAGAACGTCTCTGAGGGAGGAGAACATCTATGAGCTTCTGAGAACGTCTCTGAGCTTCTGAGAACGTCTCTGAGGGAGGAGAATGTCTCTGAGCTTCTGAGAATGTCTCTGAGGCAGGAGAACGTCTCTGAGCTTTTGAGAACGTCTCTGAGCTTCTGAGAACGTCTCTGAGGCAGGAGAACGTCTCTGACCTTTTGAGAATGTCTCTGAACATCTGAGAATATCTTCTACCAGCTTTTCCTGCTGTCTGAGGTTCTCCTGGTTTCTGAGGTTCTCCTGGTCTCTGAGATTCTCCTGGTCTCTGAGGTTCTCCTGGTCTCTGAGGTTCTCCTGGTCTCTGAG
>NW_015152142.1:8074-8408 GCF_000732505.1 Cyprinodon variegatus
CAGGTTCTGGTTCTGAGAACCGTAAAGTTCTGGTGGTTTTTGCTGAGAATGATCAGAACCGACCCAAAGTGAACGGACTGAGATTGGTTCTGTTAGTCTAGAAAACAGAACCAGAACTTCTCCAACAATCTGGCTTTGATGCTTCTGCTCCTAGAACTCCTAGATCTGTCCAATCACAGCTCCTCCTGGAGGAACAGCCTTTCTATTGGTCAGTGTGTCGACCAATAGAAATGAGTCTGCTCCTGGTTGCCCCTAGCAACAGCTTCTCTATTGGTCGCCACAGCGATCAGCCAGCAATCTGGGAAAAAATAAAATCTGGATTAACATCAAACTG
>NW_015152142.1:9325-11938 GCF_000732505.1 Cyprinodon variegatus
GAACCGGCCTTCAATCTGTTTGTTCTACTTTTATATTTCTACATATTTATGTCAACAGGAATGAATAAACCAGTCTGTTTGCACATCCCAGTTAAAGTTCTTACTGGTTTGTTTTCCTGATCTTCTTTCTGTGTGAAATGGAAACTTTTCTTTCTGGTTTTTGATTCATAGAAAACAGAAACATAGAATTTCATGTTAGATGCTGTGTTTATTTCTCTGGTCAGAAATTCTCTGCAGCTTTAAAATTCCACCTGAGTCCAGCTCCCAAAATATAGATTAGAAACATATGGAAGAAATCTGACTTTTTTAGGCACCGAATTTAGAAAAACTTTTTGCTGGCTAATTTTTTTGCAGCTGATAAAAATTCCAGATAAAAATTCAGTGTAAGGTAATTAAATAAAGAAAAAGATAAAAATAAACACTGCAAAACATCAAAGCCCATTAGAAACTCTGGATGAACCTCAGACTTTATAGATCCAGATCTAGACTAGAACTAAAGCTAATCTGGACTGAATCAGATGAAACATGTTTGTTCCATGAAGGTTTTAATGAGCAGAGAGTTTGGAGGAAATGGGATTTTAGCACAGTGGTGCCAAAAGAGGCCAAATTATGCAAAAATGCATTTTTCTCCTCATAAAAGTGAATCTGATCAGACCAATATTCTGATTTCCATTATTGGAGACTTTCTGCATAAAGCCTTTGATCCTCAAATTGAGCCTTTAGTTCATTGAAATTTACCAATAAAATCAGCAAACTGGATAGAAAATAATAACAGAGCAGCTTAAACATACGGAAGAGGATTAGAGCCACTGAAAATATGAAAAAGTTAACTGATATGTAAATTTTATTTCAGGTTAATATGGGGGGAAAAAGTCTGAATTCTGAGATTAAACTCAGAATTCAGACTTTTTCCTCCATATTAAACTGAAATAAAATTTAAATATTGAATTTTTCATTTTCTCAGAAGCCCTAATCCTCTTCTGTAGTAACGCACGCCGGTTCCATCACCTGAAACGGTCGCACAATGACCTCTGACCCCTCCTTGGAAAGGCCTGAGCCTCTAGTTTCCAATGATGGCGGCCATTAGGGGGCGGGGCTAAAGATGAATACCTGCTGTTGCAGAGTCACACATGTCAGGTGGGATTTCAAACCTCATTTGAAAGGCGTGTGGATGAAACACCATGTGACTGTTTGGGCCATTTCTATAAATAGATCAACAGCAGGTAGTGAACCGGACCCGCCGGGCCTAAAAATCTGAATATTTGAAACAGTCAGAACCTCCTGGACCCGTCGGTCCGTTATAAGCCTGGATCTGTCCTCTGACCAGCAGGGGGCGGGCCTGATGGCCGATCTGGACCAGCACCATGACCTGCAGACCATCTCAGGCGGCTGACGGCCGATCTGGACCAGCACCATGACCTGCAGACCATCTCAGGTGTTGGACGGCTGAGATGGAGCAGAGGCCTGCAGAGCGGGGCTTCTCCACCAGGTGGCAGCACACCCAGCCCTCCTCCCTCCCAGAGCAGAGTCCATCTTCTCAGGTTTCTGTCCATCTGTGAAGCTTCCATCAACACGGCAGCTCCTCACAGCCTGGAGGCTGGCCTGGTTGGAGGCCGGCCAATCCCATCATGCACCTGAGCGCTCAGCCACCGCCACATGGCTAATCTGGCTGATTAATGAGGGAGGGGTTCCTGATGGGATTAGATCAGCTCTGGACATCTGCTGGTCCACTTCAGCTCATTACTCCAAGCTGCTTCCTCTCTCTGCTTCACGGCGCCACGGTAACCTCACCTTCCCAGCTCTCCACATTCAGGAGGCCGAGGAAGAAATGAGGCTCTTGGATCATCTGGTCCAGTTTAAAGAGCCAACTGGGAGCAGTGGGAGCATCTCTGAGCGAAGAGGAAACTGTTCGAGACGTCATGAAGATCTCAGATCTGCCGCCAAGATGGACGAAGAGGCCAGAGGAGGAAACAGAGCAGAGACCCAACTGTGATCAGGAAGACAGAACCGGACCGGACCGGACCGCAGTCCTCTCTGTATGAGATGATTAAATCTGTTCTGCAACCAGTGAGTACGGCCGTCTGGTCCACCATGACCCAGTTCACCCACTCTACCCTGCTAGCCTGACCTTAACCCGTCTAGTCATCTCAGAACTCTTAGTAAAGCCAGGTTCTGCTACCTGACGAACGTTTCCTTACATCCTTTGAGGTTCTCTTTTATTCCCATTTAGTCCCTTTTCCTTATAAGGATTTCCTTTACCTTTAGCCAGAACTGAAGCTGGACTCCTAAACGGTTTCTGCTTGGATCCAAATGGCAGAATTCTCTTCAGACAGAAAGAAACTCGAAACGATTCATCCAATATTGTCCTCCATCACGGACATGTGTGAGAACGGCGGGAAACGATTTATTAACAGCTCGAATTCCAACAGCTGTCTGATAACTTCCAGCGCTAATCTGAAAACATCATCACAAACGATCGCAGCTTTTCCCCCAAATATGGCGCCAGGGAAAAAAAGGAAAAAAAATCCTGAGCCTGAACTTTTTCGACACAGGCAAGAAGAAACTATATATAAATATATATCAGAGATTATATATATCAGAGATTATATATAT
>NW_015152142.1:12392-18623 GCF_000732505.1 Cyprinodon variegatus
TGTTTTCATGGTGCTGAAGGCAGACATCAGTCAGTGGGAGACGACGGAGTCAGATGCAGAGGAGGACAGGATGGAATAGAGATAGAATGAAGCAGAATGATGAAAAAGGGGTCCCTATGTCCTCCAGCAGTCTAAGCCTATAGCAGCAGAACTATAGAGATAGATCAGGATGAATCGGTCCGAAAAGGGCGTATAGTGTATGCCCAGCTTTAGCCCCAGTAGTAGACGGGGGGAACTAATTACATGTGCATTTAAGTTCCCCATTAGCACCAGGAGGAACCAGAGAACCTTGAGATCCACCTTTGATAGAACTCTAAAATGCTGATAATCCTCTCGCAGCAGTGTGTCCAAGTTAGCTTGTCGCAGGTATGATCTGATATTTTTGATTTATTCCCAGTTTTTAAGCGTTGTCTGCGCTATTTTATTCCACGCCACAACGCCAGAGGGACAATCAGGAACTAGCTAGGATTGTGGGTGTCCGTGTGTCGGTTAGACGAGCTTGTTCGCCGTCTACAACCCCTCACCCAATGCCGGACGACACACAGTTCACCCGTGAGTGTTCCCCAAAGATCGGCCGTGGCGCTGCGTGTTTTGGCTGCAGGTGCAAACCAACAGACCGTCGCACAGAGCTGCAAACTAGCATCCTGCACGGTGTCTGGGATAGAGTCCGAGGTGAGCCAGGTGCGGTGGACGGCACTACAGCCAGAGTTTCTGCCATTAGGTACCAAACAGGAAATACTCATAGTGTAGAGTGGATGTAGATTTGACCAATCAGAGGCCTCCTGTCTGCGCTCACCTACAATTTTGGGTTAGTCTTCTGAACATAAACCAGGCTTAAGGTTTCTATATTTTGGCTTCCAGCAGCTCCGCAGCTCATTGCTACCCTCCGCATTACCATGACTGACAACCACACCACACTGAAAAATGGCGACTGTGAGTCAGCGAGACAAGCCAGCGACATCACCTTCAGCGCATCTATCAGCCCCGCCCACGGCCTCCGAAGGAAACGCCTGCTGTGGCAGACCGCGGTCAGGAACATCATCGATCAGCACAACCTTTACTCTCTGAGGCTCGCCGGAGGACTGGAGAGAGGACGCCACCGCATCACCGTCACAGATGCCTACATTGCCGACATCAACAGGTAGGGTGTCTAAAGTGGCCCTACGGGCGAATGGAGGGCTTTGGACTCTTTGGTCAGGGATCTTTCCCGTTCTGTTGCTCCGCAGGCAGATACGAAATAAAACGTCTCGTGGGAACTTTTGGCAGAAGCGTCGTTCCTCTGCAGCTCGAGTTCATCCAACGGTGCCAAGGATTTCTGTTCAGACACAAGTCGGCCAGCGTTTGCTGACTGATGCTGACTTCTTTGTGTCGTATGGATCAACAGTCCGAGGCATCTTCATTCCTACGATGGAGCTAACATTCAAGTAAAGAAGCACAGACTGCAACCGAAGGTAAATGTTTCCCTTAAAATGATTCGTAAAGCTTCTTTTGTTCCATCAGGTCTGCTGACCTGGAGCTGACCTACCAGCAGTTTTCCTCAGCTCAGAAAAAAACCTCCCTATTGGTCACCAACCTCATCGACGTCTTCATCCGACTGTTCATTTCTCTGGTGACATGGCCAACAGGCTGGGGGGGCGTGGCCTGTGAGTGGCTGACCGGCCTGGCGGTCATTCTCTGGGCGGGGATCTGTGGGTTGTCTGTGACTAAGCAGGAGGTGATGGCGTCACCACAGTGGCTCAGGTGAGGCCTCTTACCTGTTCAACAAAGACCAAAAAGCAGAGTACTTACCTCCCATCCTCCCTCAGGTACCTGTCGGTGGTCACCTGGCTGTCCCAGACTGTCCAGGTGTTGGTGGGTGTTTTCACCTGGGCTGAAACAGATCACTCCTGGTACGTGTTCTTCACCCTATTCTCCACCTACACCCTGCTGCCTCTGCCCCTCCCCTGGTCAATTACAACAGGGGCGATAACCTCCATCCTCCACCTGGCGGTGGATGTCTGGTGGAACAACAGTAACCAAGTTCTGATCAGAAGGGTCAGCAAACGTTTCTCTTTTTTCTATATTTGGTCCCTTTTCCTTTTTGTTTCCTCTAAATGTCATTCTCTTCCATATCTTCTCGGTTCAGGTGATCTCCAAGGCCTTGTTGTACCTTGCAATGAACACAGCAGGTATCTTCATCAACTACCTGTCTGACCGAACTCAGCGACAGAGTTTTCTGGAGACCCGTAGGTGTATTGAAGGACGGGTCCGACTGGAGAGAGAGAACCAAAGACAGGTACCTCCTACCTCACCGAATGATATCTGCCATCGTAAAACAAAATGATAAACTCTGCCGTCTTTCTCTTTAAGGAGCGTTTGGTGATGTCCATCTTACCGCGCTTCCTGGTTCTGGAGATGATTGCAGACATGGCCGCGGTGGACGAATATCTGCTGCCTCAACAGTTTCACAAAATTTACATCCACCACTACAAGGATGTCAGGTGACCAAGGAGCAGCAGAGAGCTTTTCCTTAAATCGTAGCTTTGGACTCAGCAGTAAACCCTTTCTGTTTGTCCAGCATCCTGTTTGCAGACATCATCGGCTTCACGTCTCTCTCTCTGATTCTTTCGGCTCAGGAACTTGTTAAAACCCTCAATGAACTTTTCGGACGCTTCGACCGGCTGGCTGAGGTCGCCAACTTTAAACGGTTATATTAAGAAGCCGTTTGTGTAGATAGAGGGTTATGTTTCTTTTCCTGATTGCAGGAGCATCAGTGTTTGAGGATAAAGATCCTTGGTGACTGTTACTACTGCGTCTCCGGAGTCCCAGAGCCCCAGCGAGGACACGCCCGCTGCTGCGTGGAGATGGGCCTCAGCATGATCAGCACCATACGGTCAGAAAACAGACATCCCCAACATTTTGCCGCAAAGTGTCTCGGGAGGACACATGTCTCTCACTGCAGGTATGTTCGCCGAGAGCTGCAGCAGGAAGTAGACATGAGGATTGGCGTCCACTCGGGTTCGGTCCTCTGTGGTGTGTTGGGGCTCCAGAAGTGGCAGTTTGACATCTGGAGCTGGGATGTTGACATCGCCAACAGTCTGGAAGCTGCAGGAGTGCCAGGGTCAGCAACACGTGGTTATGTCTCTGTTTAGTTTCAAGCAGCTGCCCCTTACCCTGGTCCCCAGGGTCCTCAGGGGCCCCTGTGTGTTGGTAGGTGTCGCCTACCAACACACACCTGGTTAAGATAAAGGAGTGATTAATCAGCCTCTCAAGCTCTTCCTGTCTGCTGAGGAGGCAATGCAACACAGAAATATCAGGAACATGGAGGTTCAGGAGCCCCTGAGGACCAGGAGACCCTGAGGACCAGGAGCCCCTGAGGACCAGGAGACCCTGAGGCCCAGGAGCCCCTGAGGACCAGGAGACCCTGAGGACCAGGAGACCCTGAGGACCAGGAGACCCTGAAGCCCAGGAGCCCCTGAGAACCAGGAAACCCTGAGGACCTGGGATCCTGGAGTACCTGGGGACCACCTGGGGACCAAGTTGGGCACCAGTGGTTTAAAGACTCATCCTTCATGCTCTCCCCTCTCAGGCAGGTCCACATCTCTCAGGCCACTCTGGACTGTCTTGGCGGGACCTTTGAGACGGAGCAGGGCAACGGCCAGGACCGCAGCGAGTTTCTACGGAAACACAACATCGAGACATATTTGATCCGCCCGGCGACACGAGATGAAGCCCAGCCCCCAAGAGCAAGGCGCCCAAGTTACGACGAACTGACCACTTGGAGCGCTGAGCTGCCGTTCGGAGACATCCTGGGGATGAATTTTGTAAGTTGTTCTGGAATTATTTGGATTTTTTTCAGAGCGGTTTCATCACGTCGGTGCTTTGTGCTTCACCGGGCCTTTTTAGATCCTGGCTACTTTCACCAACGGTTCCCTGACCCAGTTGCCGAATCACATCGCAGCGCAGCGATCCGGCTCACGGGAAGTGAACAAGAGGATTCGTCAGGCAATGGAAGCTCGGAGCAGCGAGCGAATGAGGAAAGAGCACATCACCACTTTCACTCAGGTGTTCAAGGATTCCCAGATGGAGGGAAAGGTAGCTTCCTGCATTGAATGTGGCCGATTCTCAGGTGTACGGCGAATCACCACAGTCTCCTTTTTCTTCTTCTTCTTCTTCAGTATTCCCAGATGAGGGATGAACTCTTCAAGACTAACATGGTTTGCTCCTTCGTCCTGCTCGTACTGCTGATGGCCGTCCAGGTGTTGGTTCCTGCCCCGCGGTACTCTTCAAACAGGATGGCGTCATCAGCTAACGGCTTAACATTCCCTTCTCCCTGACCGATACTGTCCATGTCTCTCTGCTCAGGTTGCGTCCAATGGTGGCACAGTTCCTTGTCAGTGTCTGCGTTTACCTCCTCCTCCTGCTGCTGACTCTGGGGGAGGAGTTTAAACACTGCCCCGCCCACCTGCAGTCCCTCTGCTGCTGGGTTCATGAAACCAAGTACGCGCGAACGGTGCTCATGCTAACTGCCATCGCCGTCAACTCCGTGATTGCCTCTGTGAACATCGTAAGTCTGGATATTTAGTCGTTCTTTAAGAATCGGGTCCTTCAACCGTGTGTTATAAATGCATCACGGTATGTTCAGGGCAGCTGGGAAACTGGAACTGCTGCTGAAGTTTCTTATAAATGACATCTTCTGAAATCTTTGTTCCGTTTTATGCTCCATCTTTACTCCCGTTGTTTTCCAGCTGTGGTGCGACTGGTCGGAATCTGTCTTTCCTGAGGCCACAGTGACTCCGCCCCCCTCCAGGTGGTCAGACATAAACATCTGTACTCATCCAGAGGTCAGAGCTGCTCCTCCAGTAGAAGCGGGTGACCTAGCGGTAGCCTGTAAACCTGTCCACCATCTCGTTACCAGTTCATGGTGCTGAGTGCGGTGGTTGCCATGGTTACGTGCGCGGTGTTCCTCAGGCTGAACTGCATGCTGCAGTTGGCCTTCCTGCTGCTGACCGCCGGCCTCTACGCCTACGTCATGGAGACGCACAGGTAGGCGTGCCGCCTGCGCCGTCTGCGTCCGGCTCCTGCGCATCCTGTCTGACGTTCTTCCGTTTCTGGTCCGAGGTCAGCTCCCAGCAGCAGTGCCAGAGGGGCGTCTGCCTGGTTCTCATGATGATGTTCGTCCTGGCGGTGCTCTACAACAGCAGACAGGTGAGGAAGGGAGAGCGCGCTGACTGACTGAGCTGCGGCTCGCCGCCACCTCCTCACGCAGACCTCTCCTTCTGCTTGGCCGGTAGCTGGAGGCGATGGCACGGCTGGACTTCCTGTGGCGCCTGCAGGCGGGGAAGGAGGTGGAGGACATGAAGGAGCAGCGGGAGCATAACGAGTGTCTGCTGCTCAACATCCTGCCGGCTCACGTGGCTCAGCATTTCCTGGAGAGAGACGCCAACAGCGAGGTGAGCCGCGTAGGAGCGCCATTTCTAAAGTGAATCAGTCCGACATTAGGAGCAATATTTATGGTTATTTAGCGCTTTAAGGGAAAAATAAGGTTATTTTATTCCAAGTCATTTTCTCACTTTGTCATTCAGTCATTTATAAAATTCTTACTTTGTTAAATAAATATTTAGTTTGGAGCTAAATATTTATTAAAAATTTGCAGCTAAATTAGATGCCTTGGGCCTCCATAGTGGGGCGCCCTGTCGTGGTTAACCCCTTCCTGACCGCCGCTCTGTGTGACTAGGAGCTCTACTCCGAGTCCTACCAGCGAGTCGGCGTCCTGTTTGCCTCCCTGCCCGGATTCTCTGACTTCTACGAGCAGAAAGAGCTGGTCCATCAGCAGGTGGAGTGTCTCCGCCTCCTCAACCACATCATCAGTGACTTTGACGAGGTAACCCCCCCCACCCCCACCCCCCCTCTTAGATGAAGCTCTGACCTTTGACCTTCAGCTGCTTCGCTCTCTGTGTCCCTGAAGCTGCTGGATGAGTGTTTCTTCCAGGAGGTGGAGAAGATTAAGACCATCGGCAGCTCCTACATGGCCGCCTCAGGCCTCTCACCTGACCGACAGGTAAGCCCCGCCCTCATACCTGCCCCCTGCGTTCACACCTGGCCCCTCATGGTGCTGCTGGCTTCAGGACTGCGAGGACGGCTGGCATCACCTCAGTGAGCTGGTGCTGTTCGCTCTCGCCATGGAGGAGACGCTGCGGCAGATCAACACGCAGACTGGAAACCAGTTCCAGCTCCGAGTCGGTGGGAGCA
>NW_015152142.1:18994-22655 GCF_000732505.1 Cyprinodon variegatus
AAGTAAATAAAAAGTATTGGACTGCCCAGTGTTAATATAAATACTTATAACAAAGTGACGCATGGACAGCGGAGGCAGAGAACATGTCTCCCTCTGAATCTGGAGCAGCGCCCCCTGCAGGAGGCAGCTGGACACGCAGCTGACCCGGCCCTCCAGCAGAACCTCGCTGCCCTTTGAGACCTGAGGCTAAAGGTCAGAAGGTCGACCTTTGACCTCCAGCCTGGGGGGTCGGGGTACGAAGAGCTTAACTGATGATAAAAGATCATAAAGACAATATTTACTCAGCATTTAGGATTTTTATCCCAATTTTCTTTTATTTCAGTAAAAACATAAAACTTAGAGAAAAACTGATGATTTCAAACAATCAGGATCCGTTCATCTAAACTTTAGATTTTCTGTTTAACGTTTTTTAAATTCAAATCTTTTTTTTAATACTTTTTTCAGATTTTTAATATTTCAAACCGTCATTTTTTAATCCTTTCATCCTTCACTTCCTCCGCTGATGCAATCCCCTCTGCGCCCTGCAGGCGTCGCTCACGGCCCCGTCATCGCCGGCGTCATCGGCGCCACCAAGCCTCAGTACGACATCTGGGGCGCCACGGTGAACGTGGCCAGCCGGATGGAGAGCACCGGGGTCAGCGGCAGGATCCAGGTGAGCCGCCCGTCTGGGGGGAGGGGCTTCTTACGTCACCATGGCGATTCTCATCACCGCCTCCTTCCAGGTCCCAGAGTCCACCAGCTGCATTTTGGTGGAGCGAGGCTTCCTACGGCAGCTCAGAGGGGACATTTACGTCAAAGGCATCAGCGAGCGTCACGGAAAGGTTGGTAGTTGAATTCCAGGAGCTGAAAGGAACGATGACGGAAACGCTCCTCCTCTCTCCGCAGGTTCGGACCTTCTTTGTCAGCAATCGGGACGAGCGGTCCAGCTTCGTGGAGCGCGGCGGTGGGCGGGGCTTCAGCATGAACAGGAACACGCTGGGAGCAGTGGTCTACAGTCTGGTTCAGGCCAGGAAGAGGGAGAAGCTGAGGGAGGAGAACGGAGGCTTCCACCTGGTGAAGGCCTCCTGAGCCGCTTCCTCCCTCTGACCTGCAGACGCTTTCCAGAACAATCTGGAAACTTTGAACCGCTTTAGAGAGAAACCCTGAGGCCTCCAAAGTTCTGGAAGAACCGGATCTGAACCACTGCGGATCGGAATTGGACTGGATCAGAACTGGACTGGAATCGGATCGGACCGGAATCAGACTGGATCGGAACCGGACCGGATCGGAATCAGACTGGATCGGAACCGAACCTGATCGGAATCAGACTGGATCGGAACTGGACCGGAATCAGACCGGATCGGAATCAGACTGGATCGGAACTGAACCTGATCGGAATCAGACTGGATCGGAACCGGACCGGATCAGAATCAGACCAGATTGGAATCAGACTGGATCGGAACCGGACCAGATTAGAATCAGACCAGATCGGAATCAGACTGGATCGGAACTGAACCTGATCGGAATCAGACCGGATCCGAATCAGACTGGATCGGAATCGAACCTGATCGGAATCAGACTGGATCGGAATCGGATCGGAACCGGACTGGAATCGGAATCAGACTGGATCGGAACCAGACTTGAATCGGACCGGATCGGATCAGACTGGATCGGAACCCGACTAGAATTGGATCGGAACCAGAATCAGACTGGTTCGGAATCGGACTGGATCGGAACCGGGCGGATTCTCATTGTTAGACGGAAAAATATAAAAGCTACGGATCCTTTCAAGCTTCAGTTTTATGACGTTTTTGTAACATTTTAGTTCCTGAAAGTCGAAATAAAAAATATTGAAACTGTTTTGTTTTTTTATAGAAAAAAAAAATAGAAAATTGACACTGTGTTGCCGATCATCTTACAGGAGAATGGGATACGGAGCAACAAAAAAAATAAAATAAAGGAAGCCGGCATTCAACGTCACACTGACGTTAAATCATGTCTTCAGTGGCTGGCAAACATTCTATTCAGTTTATTTCTATAGCTCCAATTCACATCATGTCATCTCAGTTCACTTTATAGATCCAGATCAACCAGATCATCCAGTCAGATTGATTCAAAGTTGGCAGCTGCACTGTGATTGGCTCAGTTATTTCATCCAGACCCATAGATGTCTGTCTATTAGTAGCTACCTGTTTTCTAATCAGATCTATTTAACAGGAAAAACTCCTCATTCAGCTTCATTCAGCCGAGAACAAAGCTACGCCCAACTGTTGTGTCACGTGACCAAATGAGCTCATTTCATTGGCTAGAAGCTGCTGGACTGCAGAGCTTAGGTCCCTAAACTTCTTGCATCTGATGTTTTTTTACAGCTGGAGGCTCTAACTTTTCTCTCGGTTTCTAGATTTCATCCAAACCCGTTTTCATTTTTTCTCAGCTGGTCTTCATCCAGCTTTTAGTTCAATGATCTAATTCTTCCATCGGCTGAATGGATCTGCAGGGGTGTGAATACTTTTCTCCATGCTGTGAGATGCTTTAAGGACCCCCTCCTGGGGATGAAGGACCTCCTGGGCTCTGATTGGTGGGTTTGGCGATGACTCCTCATCTCAGAAGCTGCTGACCCGTCACGCCTTCGACGTGTGAGGTCACGGCGCCTTAACCATTCAGCCTTTGTTGTTGCCCCGCCCCTACTGTAGTCTGAAGCATGACCTTTGACCCCCCATGGGGTGTGTAACAGGTTTATGGTCCTCCTCCTCCATGGAGCTCCGTCAGCCAATGGCCTGCAGCCGCCCCCCCCCACATGACTGTAGGGAGGAAGAGGAGGAGGACCTTCCTCTACAGGCAGCATCATTAAAAGGCTGAAGGGAACCAGGAGCAGCCAGAACTGGACCGAGGAACCAGCATCATGAACGGAACCACCACTGAAACTAGGAACCGGACCGGGTCCGATGAGCTCGTCTTCTTCGTCAACGGGAAGAAGGTAAGACTGGAGCGGAACCGGATCAGAACCAGGAATGTCTCTGTCTGCATGGAAGCATCCGGATGAGGAGAGTCAGGAGGTCCAGAGATAACCGGGTCTGAAGAAGTTCTGGACCAGAACCGCCCTCATGGGTTCTGCTCGGGTCCGTTCCTTCCTCTGACTGTGACTCTGCTGAACTCTGCAGGTGGTGGAACAGAACCCGGACCCTGAGATGACTCTGCTGACCTTCCTGAGGAGGAAACGTAAGAGCTGATGTAACCAGAACCTTCTGGGCTCTGAACAGAACCAGAGGGCTGGAGTGGGTGAATGTTTACGGGTCGATGTTCTGCTGAAGCCGCCAACTTTTACAGACCTGACAGTTAATCATTTCCCAACGCTTCAACCTTTAGATCCTGATCGGATCCAGCAGCTGGATCAGATCCTCCTGCTTTAAACTGGCAGGTTCTGATCAGATTCTGATGAGGATCTGATTAGGTTCTGATCAGGTTCTGATGAGGATCTGATGAGGTTCTGATCAGGTTCTGATGATGTTCTGATCAGGTTCTGATGAGGATCTGATCAGGTTCTGATGAGGATCTAATCAGGTTCTGATGAGGTTCTGATGATGTTCTGATCAGGTTCTGATGAGGATCTAATCAGGTTCTGATGAGGTTCTGATGATGTTCTGATCAGGTTCTGATGAGGATCTAATCCGGTTCTGATGAG
>NW_015152142.1:23864-26837 GCF_000732505.1 Cyprinodon variegatus
CTGATGAGGATCTAATCAGGTTCTGATGATGTTCTGATCAGGTTCTGATGAGGATCTAATCCGGTTCTGATGAGGATCTAATCAGGTTCTGATGATGTTCTGATCAGGTTCTGATGAGGATCTAATCCGGTTCTGATGAGGATCTAATCAGGTTCTGATGAGGTTCTGATGATGTTGTGATCAGGTTCTGATGAGGATCTGATCAGGTTCTGATGAGGTTCTGATCAGGTTCTGATGAGGATCTGATGAGGTTCTGATCAGGTTCTGATGAGGATCTGATCAGGTTCTGATCAGGTTCTGATGAGGATCTGATGAGGTTCTGATCAGGTTCTGATGAGGTTCTGATCAGGTTCTGATGAGGATCTGATTAGGTTCTGATCAGGTTCTGATGAGGATCCGATTAGGTTCTGATGAGGTTCTGATCAGGTTCTGATGAGGTTCTGATCAGGTTCTCCTGGCTCCTCGGGTCCAGAACTGGATGGAATCCTTCACCATGTTCTGAGTTTCTGTCTCTGAGCTGTCAATCAGCAGCGTTCAGGTCCGGTTCTGTTCAGGTTCTGTTCAGGTTCTGTTCAGGTTCTGTTCAGGTTCTGGGAGGTCAGTGACCGTCTGCTGCAGCAGCCAGTTAGAGTTCAACCTCTGTCTGATGAACCAATCAGAGAGCAGGACCTCAGCTACAGCAGTCAGGTTTCACTCAGGAGGACGTTTCTACCTCAACTAACATCAGACACGACCAGAAACCAGAACCAGGTCCCCTCTGAGAACACCTGCTCTGGTTCTGGTGTCTTCAGAGGAACCAGAACCAGGTGTCCTCTGAAGACACCAGAACCAGGTATCCTAATGAGGAACCAGAACCCGGGTCCAGCAGAGACCAAAGCGCCCTCCAGGTGTGCTCCACCATCACTGGGAGGTCAGGATGGAGAAGAAGTCACCTGATCTGGAATCAGATGTTTGGAGGTTTGGACAGAAGACTGTCTTTCTAAAAGACCTTCTGTTGGAGGGACGGTCTCCCCGCAGGACGCCGTGGTTTCCTGAAGGTAGCGTATAATTCAGATGTTTCCCGGTTAGACCGGAACCAATTGACCTCTGGGCCCTAAAAGCAGCCGTTTGTCTGAGCGGCAGTGAAGGCATCAGCAGTTAGAAGGTGTGAGCCCCCCAGGGTTAGGAACGCTCCACGGTTCTCCTCCTAAACCCACCGTGTCTCTGCTCCTCAGTGGGCCTCACAGGAACCAAGCTGGGCTGCGCCGAGGGCGGCTGCGGCGCCTGCACCGTCATGCTGTCCAGATACCAGCCTCACAGCCAGCGGCTGCTGTATCCTTCCACCGCCCTGCTGAGGCGGCGTGCCTCGGCCGCCGTCATGTGCCTCCATATGACTTCTGAAGCTTTCAGCGTCACCAAACTGATTTCACAGCAGCTCAATGAGCGTTTGTCTTAACTTTGCTGAGTCATTACTCCGTCAACGCCTGCCTGGCCCCCCTGTGCTCCCTACACCTGGTGGCAGTGACAACCGTGGAGGGCATCGGTAGCGTGGCGAGGAAGCTACATCCTGTCCAGGTAAAGAACGATAACCTGTAGATGAAGGAAACCGCCCGACAGGCGGAACCTTCCAGAATATAAACGCTCGTCTCTGTGCTCAGGAACGAATCGCTAAGGCTCATGGGTCGCAGTGCGGCTTCTGCACGCCGGGGATCGTCATGTCCATGTACGCCCTGCTGAGAAACAACCCAACGCCAAAGATGGCCGACGTGGAGGAGGCCTTCCAAGGTTCTCGGCCACGTCCGGAATCAGAGACCCCGTCGGACGGAATCCGGTTGCTTTAATAATTTCCTTTACTTTCAGGAAACCTGTGCCGCTGCACCGGATACAGACCTATTCTGGAGGGATACAAGACCTTCACGGTGGTAGGAAGACCTCCAGACGTCTACTGACCTGTAGTGAATAAAAACGATTCAGTTTAATAAACGGAGGCGGATTATTTCACTTTATCTTTATAAGAGAGAACAGTTGATCGCGGTAATCAGGCCGGTTCTGCCTGGCAGTTTGTCTCCTTTCCTTATGTGATGAAGAAACTTTAAAGGTTGTGTTAAAGTAAATTAACACGCTTTAACAAACCTTGAGAAACTATTTAGCTTTGTCTTGGGAATAAGAATGTTTAGTCTAGAACTGAATGTGTAGAAAATAACGGCTCCCTGGATGTCCGCTAGGAGGGGGGGTGTTGCAGAGGCAGAGGAAAAGATGGCTGCTGTCTGACCAATGAGAAGGCGGCTCTCCAAAGCTCAAAGGACGCCAATGAGGCAAGTCTCCTGCCGGCCGGTATCAGTTCTGATATTCTGCTGCGTTCAGCATGTCTGAAGCAGTAAAATGATGTTATTCCACAGGAGGCTCCATCTCTTTACAACACGGCGGACTTTGAGCCCTACGACCCCACGCAGGAAGTCATCTTCCCCCCGGAGCTCATGGTAAGTCCCTCAGAACACTCCCAAGATGGCGTCAGAAAAGAACCCTGGATTTGGAACGTGTAAACCAGAGTATCATCAGCATAGCGTCAAACTTTGCGCTTCCTTTAAAACCGAAGAGTAGAGAAATAAACAGCATCAGTCCAATATGGCCGCTGTGGGTTCACTACTGCTGGTGTCATCGTTCACTTCCTGGTGTCAGCAGAGGCTCCAGTGGAAGGTTGCTTCATGTTTAAAGGCTGGAGCTGATTTTAAATGTTCTTCTTCTTCTACCACAGAATTTGTCTAAATCCAACAGATCGACGCGTTCTCTACGTTTCCATGGAGACCGAACAACATGGCTGCAGCCGGAGAGTCTGGAGGAGTTTCTGCTGCTGAAGTGGAAACATCCAGATGCCAGAGTGGTGGTGGGGAACACCGAAGTAGGTGGGTCTGCTGCCCGTCATCCATCCATCCATCCAACCGTACATCCAACCACACATCCAACCACACATCCAACCACACATCCAACCACACA
>NW_015152142.1:26847-36536 GCF_000732505.1 Cyprinodon variegatus
CCATCCATCCATCCATCCATCCATCCATCCATCCATCCTGTGTTTCAGGTATTGAGGGCAAGTTTAAGAACCTGGTGTATCCAGTGATTCTGGCTCCAGGCTTCATCCCTGAGTTAAATGCAGTGAATCAAACTGAGGACGGTGAGAACTTCTCAACAAATGTGCTAAAACCTTCCTATGAAAGAGCAGATAGGACTGAAACTGTCTCTGGCCCTCAGGCATCGTGTTCGGAGCAGCGTGCACGCTCAGCCACATGGGGGAGGTGCTGAAGGAGGCGGTGCGGAGTCTTCCTCCTCATCAGACGGAGGTCTTCAAGGCAGTCCTGGAGCAGCTGCAGTGGTTTGCAGGACAGCAGATCCGTAATGTTGCTGTGAGTCAGTTTCTAAAGAAACGTTCAGTACCCACTGGGAGTACTGGACCTGCAGGGAGGTCAGGTGCTCCTCCATCTAAGGGGGCCTTTCCAGGACCGTACCGAGGAGAGCGCCTCCTACAGGTCTAAAGGATGAAGATCATCTCTGAATCTTTCTGACTGTTTTCAGGCTGTTGGAGGAAACATCATGACCGCCAGTCCCATATCAGACCTCAACCCCGTTTTTATGGCAGCAGGCTGCAAACTCACTCTGATGGACAAAGGTGAGTACGCTCTGTCTGAGGGCCCCTCTGGGAGCCCGTAGTCCCCTCTATCTGTGAATCTAAGAGCAGCGCCAACATTTAAACGTGCAGAAGTCACAGCATCTGTGGGTGTTTACAGTTTGAAATAACCTTTAACCGAAAGTCCAAACCAGATGTTTTCCTTCCTGTAATGTAAACAGACTATTATATAAGTTTTCATCCCAAATTGTGCAACAGAAGTTTTAATGTTTTCCAATCAGTTAAGCATCCGGGTGAAACGTTCACCAGTAACTTCAGATCTTTGCAGATGATTAACAGTAAATAAACATTCAGATTGGGAGCAGATTAAAGCTGCAGATTAACTGATGCTTCTCTGCAGAGCAGGACTTTGATGCTCTAGAGCGCTCAGCAGGGCTTGAGCCAAACGATCAAAGCGGAAGACCATCAGCTAAAAGACCAGAGAAGCATCTCCAAACCATCTGAAGTCCATCATCCTGCAGGGAGAACATCTCAGATAGCTGCCAACCTTCCCAGGAGAGAAGGTCCATAGCTCATGGTCAGAGCCTGAAAGGTTAAAGGTTCCAGTCTGGAACTAGTAATGCTGCTCCTCTCTAGAAACAGGAGGCCAGCAGGGTTTAGGTCAGCAAAGCTGCACCTGGATGAAAGACAAGACTTCTGGAAAAGTCTCTTCTGGGGCAATGACATAGTTGACATAGACAATAGTTCTGCTGCTATAGGCTTAGACTGCTGGAAGACATAGGGACCCCTTTTTCCTTTTTCTATGTCTGCTTCTGTCTCCTTGAACCCCAGTGGGCCTCAGCAGATGGCCGCTCACACTGAGCCTGGTTCTGCTGGAGGTTTCTTCCTGTTCAAAGGGAGTTTTTCCTCTCCACTGTCGCTACAAGCATGCTTAGTGTGAGGGATTGCTGAAGAGTCAATGAGTCGATGCAATCAGCTGGTTTTCCTTAGATAGAAAACTTTGAATCAATCTGACTGGATGATCTGGTGAACTGGAAAGTGACCTGAGATGACATGATGTGAATTGGAGCTATAGAAATAAACTGAATAGAATTGAATTCACACCAGAGTTGGACCATGACTGGAGAAATCACTACCTGGTACCATCTGGTAAAGCTATCGTTTGGTGGAGAGATGGTGATTTAGGCTAGATAGCAGCTAAAGGACCTTGAGGGTCTGATTGAGGGGATGTTGGTCACGACTCCTTTTACTGTGACGGGAGAGTCTGATGGGGAACCCCATCAAAGGGCCCTACTGAGTGTTTGAGGGTGGAGGCTTCCTCCATCACTACGTCCTCATTCTGACTCCTCCTTCCTCTAGACGGCAGTCGGGAGGTTCAGATGGATGACGGCTTTTTCACGGGTTACAGGAAGACGGCTGTAAGACCTCAGGAGATCCTGCTCTCTGTGCACATCCCCTACAGCAAGAAGGTGGGTCCAACAGCTCCACCCGCATCACAGCTGGGGTCTCTCAGCAACCCCCACCTCCACCTGTCTCTCTAACCTCCACCCATCACCAACACCTCCTTTCTTTATGCACCAAATAACATTCTGGTGTCGTTGCCGTCATTCCATCTCTCCACAGTGCCAGTTTGTCTCAGCCTTCAAACAGTCCCCCCGCCGTGAGGATGACATCAGCATAGTCACCGCTGCGATGAGCGTCACCTTCTCTCCTGGGAGTGACATCGTCAAAGACCTGAGACTGAGCTTCGGCGGCATGGCGCCAGTGACGGTGCTGGCCAAAAAGACGGCCAACAGACTGCTGGACAGGTAAACACTCAACAGTACCGATGGACTGTCAGAGTAGGACTGGATAGAACAAGTTTCCTGGTCCTGCAGACAGTGGGGGGAGGAGCTTCTTCAGGATGCTTGCTGCTCATTGGCTGAGGAGATGCGCCTTGATCCCTCTGCACCTGGTGGCATGGCGGCATACCGCCAAACCCTCACTCTAAGCCTTTTCTACAAGTTCTATCTGACGGTTCTGCAGAAGCTCAGATTGCAGGTGCGTCTTACTGATCCCACATCGTACCTCTATGGAAACTGACCAACGCTGAAGACAACTGATTGATGGTTCTTTCAGGGTGTCGGAGTGCAGGAGGTTAGCTCAGACTGTCTGAGTGCCACAGAGGTTTATCACCCAGAAACACCGTCCAGCGTCCAGGTCTACCAGGTACAACAAACACTGCAGCTAAGACACAAACACATGAGCGGTCCGGGAGCGTCATTCTCTGCTTCTCCTCCAGGCGGTGCCAGAGGGGCAGAGCCAGGAGGATGTGGTAGGCCGTCCCATAATGCACCTGTCGGCCTTGAAGCAGGCCACAGGTGAGGCGGTTTACTGTGACGACATACCTCTCTTTGAGAATGAGCTCTATCTGGCACTGATCACCAGCACCAAGGCACACGCCAGGATACTGTAAGATCCGCCTCACACACACCTGGACAGCGGCGCTCACCTGTCCAGTCTCACCTGCCGTGTGTTTGTTGCAGCTCTGTGGACACATCGGCAGCAAAGCGGTGTCCTGGAGTCGTCTCCTTTCTTTTTGCTAGCGATATTCCCGGCAGTAACATCACCGGACTGGGGCATGACGAGACGGTCTTTGCCGACAGCGAGGTGCGTTTCTGTTAGGCCGACCGATCGGGTTGCCCCGTCAGGTTCAGGTTGGTGACGCGCCTGTTTCCATTGCAGGTAACCTGTGTGGGTCACATCATCGGTGCCGTGGTGGCCGACACCCAGGTTCACGCTCAAAGAGCAGCCAAAGCTGTGAAGATCCAGTATGAAGAGCTGAAGCCTGTGGTCACCATCCAGGTACGACCAGCAGCTCCTGGAGCTCAGGAAGAATTCAGGTAGAACTCACCGGAGCACGTCCCGTTCTAACTTTCATTTTGTGTTCTTTGGCAGGAAGCCATCGCCACCCAGTCCTTCTATGAGACCATCAGAACCCTACAGAGCGGAGACCTGGAAACGGGCTTTAAACAAGCAGACCACATCCTAGAGGGTAGGGATGAGAGCCTGCGTCTCAGTCTGGAAGCTTTATCAGACATTAACCAGCCATCTATCTCTTAGGGGAGATACATATCGGAGGTCAGGAGCATTTCTACCTGGAGACACACGTAACGCTAGCGGTTCCCCGAGGAGAAGATGGAGAAATGGAGCTCTTTGCTTCGACCCAAGCCCCTTCTGATACTCAGGTAGCATTCCCAGGAAATGGCCACCCAAGAAAACTAAGACACCATCTCTTCCACTGAACTAACATCAACCTCATTTTGAAGCAATCCTCGCCTGTTTTACATACATCATCTCACAGCTTCTAGTTTCTGAATATATCAATGAAAATTGGGTAAAACGCAGCCTGTTCGAAAATAATAGTTATTTTTGAACAGCAGTAATAGAGACATGGTTGAGAATAGTCATGTCTCATTGTATTACATTTGTTCTACATCGTGTCAACCACCAATGCAGAAAATTTCAGACCTCTGGTTCCAACAGTTCCAGAGCTGTGGGGCTTTAAACTGTTGGTGTCACAGTGTCTCCAAACATCTCCAAATGTGCCAAATGCTTTTACTCAACTATTTGACTCATAAAGTAACACTGAAGCATTTTAATGGCCAATAAACATTTATAAAAAGTATTTTACAAATGTTTTTTAATCAGTGTATATACCAAAAATGTAACTTTTATAAACCTAATACAACATAAAAAATCTATAAAAATAGTGAAACGGCTGCTTTTTAAGCTAAAATAAGCCCCAGTGCCTTTTCTGAGCTGTGTTTTGTTTTATTTTTCGGCCTTAGGCATCGTCATAAAACTAAATCAGCATCTAAACGTAAAAATAAAAAATCAGACCGTCGTTATTAATCAGCTTGGAGCTGCGCACTGATCCAGCCTCAGCTGTGTGTTTCACACGTATGCAAGCCGGTAACACGGCTCTGCTTTATGGAGCCCAGCCATGTGTTGGCTTGTTTGAAACCTTATTTCATCGGCTACAAAGCCAAACAGCCCACATGGTCTCGACCAATAACAGCGGGACTCTATGATGCATAATATCGCGCTACTCGGGGGGTCATTGGCTGACAGGAGCATTTGTGAGACTTCAGCGACTGTCCCTGACTCAGTCAAACGAGTCATACAAAGATGCGGACACCTTTGTCTTGTACATAAGAAGACGATGTAAAGAACCAGACCAAACACCGCGGGCTAACATCTGAGGAAATAAGTATTAGGAAGTAAATATTAGCAAGATGCTAAGCATTAGCTATGACCAGCTAACTTTTCTGATGTCAAAAACCAGATGTTATGTGCAATTTTCTCATCATGGAATATTTTTATTGCAAATATGCTGGGTTACTTTTAATCTGTGGACCTTTACGGATGAATGGAGTATAAACAATTGAAGATCGGATTTATAAAACGGCTTCTGGACACCTTCAAAGGAAGGTAGTTGTGGCTGCTTTTTAATGTTTCCATGTTGACATGCTGCTATATCTGTGTTAATTGTGCTTTGGTGCTCGCTGTGTCCATAAAATGAACTCAGTGTCTGAATTGTGGAGAATCTAAGCTTTCCAACGATGTCTAACATCTCTATAGAGGGAAACATTTTATCGGTGTAATTTCCATTTACTCTGAGTTATTAGTTGTAAATGCTTTAAAACGGGTCGCTGGCGATCCAATGGGTTTGGAGAGGAGATCATCTGACACCAGAAACCGATGAAGAGTCAATAGTGAACTCTCTGTTTGTCTTCTTCTTTAGTCCCATGTTGCAAAGGCCCTGGGGGTTCCAGAAAACAGGGTGCTGGTGCGAGTCAAGCGGCTGGGCGGAGGGTTCGGAGGGAAAGAAAGCCGAAACAGCTTGTTGGCCACTGCTGTCGCCTTGGCAGCAAACAAGTGGGTTTTCCTTCCTCTTATGTTTTTAAAATCTCCTAAACTACGTGGATTTAAAGAGGTTGGTTTGTTTCAGGCTGAAGAGACCTGTCAGATGTATGCTGGACCGAGACGAGGATATGCTGATCACTGGCGGTCGACACCCCTTCTACGGAAAATACAAGGTACATGGGCAACCCCAGTTCACCGGGGGCTCCTGACGCTGAAGTTCTACATGGATTTTAGCTTCAATCCCAGTTTTCTTTTGTAGGTTGGTTTCCTCCAGAGTGGTAAGGTGGTCGCTCTGGATGTGGATCTCTACAGCAATGCTGGGAACTCTATGGACCTGTCTCTGGCGGTGAGGATCATCCGTAAGGACTAGTTTTGTACTCTATCACAGTATGTTGATGACTTCTCTCACTCATTCAGGTTATGGAGCGGGCTTTGTTTCACGTGGAAAACTCCTACTGTATACCAAACTTTCGCTGCCAAGGCTTCTTGTGTCGCACCAACCTGCCATCCAACACAGCTTTTAGGGGCTTCGGAGGCCCGCAAGGCATGATGGTCGCTGAGAACTGGATAACAGACGTGGCTCATACTCTGGGTCGCTCAGCCGATGAGGTCTGTAGATGAAGGATTGTATGAGCATCTGACCTCTGGCGTAAGAGAGGCTAATCGGTGCATGTGCTCTGCTGCAGGTACGCCGGTTGAACCTGTACAGGAAGGGTGACGTAACACCATACAACCATGTCCTGGATGCGCTCACCCTGGATCGCTGCTGGGACGAGTGTCTTTCAAGGTCTGAATACGAGAAGAAACGAGCCGCCGCCGATCGCTTCAACAGGTGAGGCGGATTACCGTTTGGGAGTAAATTCATTTATGACCAGATAGTTAAATCACCTGAACTGTTTGACCTGGGAGAAAAGCCCATTAACCTCATCCCTCATTTAAAGAGACTTAAACGACTTCTAATAAATGAAGAGAGACCATAGTGTGGAAGGTGGTACCTACCAGCAGTTTTTGTGTTTCCGTTCCAGAGAGAACCGCTGGACCAAGCGAGGACTCGCCATGGTGCCCACAAAGTTTGGCATCAGCTTTATAGCCACCTTCCTAAATCAGGTGAGCTCTGCTGGACATCCAGCTGTTCTTTGTGGAACCAGATTCGTTTGTTGATCTATTAATAAACTAGTTTGACTAACCATGTTCTTCGGCCTTCAGGCTGGTGCTTTAGTTCACATCTACAAAGACGGCTCTGTGCTCTTGACTCATGGAGGAACCGAGATGGGCCAGGGACTCCACACCAAGATGATCCAGGTATAAAACAAACCTGGTGGGAAAAAAACAATTCTACACCATCCTACACCCCACTGCATCCTCCTACACCCTCCTGATCATCACACTTTCAGCTGACCATCAGATAATCAGTGACTTCCTGTGATGCATAAATAGTTTAAAGAATAAAACCTGCGGGTGGATTGGTTAGTCAGGCCCTGCATAGGAACTGAAGGGTGTTGGACTGTCCCCAGGTGGCCAGCAGGGTTCTGGGCATTCCCTCTTCAAAGATCTTCATCTCAGAGACCAGCACCAACACGGTGCCCAACACCAGCCCCACAGCCGCCTCCTCATCTTCAGACCTCAACGGGGCGGCCGTGCAGATCGCCTGCGAGACTCTGCTGAAGCGCCTGAAGCGCTACAAGACCAAAGACCCTGAAGGATCCTGGGAGGACTGGGTGAGCACAACCAAGACGCTAACTGCTAAAGTCTGAGAGAAAAATAAGGAGGTAATTTTGTTCCAAGTCATGTTTTCACTGTTATTCATTCATTTATAAAAATATTAGTTTGTTAAATAAATATTTAGTTTGAAGCTAAATATTTATTTAACAAAGTAATATTTTTATAGATTAATGAATAACATAGTGAAATAAAAAACCTCCTTATTTTTCTCTTCAAACGCTAAATAACCATAAATATTGCGGCTAACTTTAAACTGCTGAACTTTATAAATATTCTGAGGCTTCCTGGGTTGGTGCGTTTCCAGGTGGAGGCGGCGTACTTTGACCGAGTCAACCTCAGCGCCAACGGCTTCTACAGGTGAGCCTTCAGAACCAGTTTGACTTTAATCAACCAGAACTGGTCCCACAGTTTGGTTCTGCTCGCTCAGGACTCCGGACCTGAACTACGACTTCGACACCAACACTGGCAGAGTCTTCAACTACTTCAGCTACGGCGTGGCGTGCTCAGAGGTGGAGATCGACTGTCTGACTGGATCGCACAAGGTACGGACCCATCAGAACCGCAGGTCCACTCTGAATGGACCCGGGTCTGAAGTCTCTGACCCGCTTCCTTTGGCAGAACCTGAGCACCACCATAGTGATGGACGTGGGTCACAGCCTGAACCCGGCCATCGACATCGGACAGGTCAGTCATCCGCCCGGGTGTTGGCCACGCTGACCCAAAGGAACGCCCTAAATGTTCTCCTCTGGATGCAGGTGGAGGGGGGCTTCATGCAGGGTCTGGGGCTCTTCACTCTGGAGGAGCTCCACTACTCCCCAAGCGGGGTCCTGCTGACCCGGGGTCCTGGCTCCTATAAGATCCCAGGCTTTGGGGACATTCCCTCGCATCTCACCGTGTCGCTGCTCCGTGACTCCCCCAACGACAAGGCCATCTTCTCCTCCAAGGTAACGCCCTGACCCTGCTCCCATGGGGGGAGGGGGGGACACCTTTTAACCAGATGTGATCTCCTTCAGGCGGTGGGGGAGCCTCCTCTCTTCCTGGCCTCCTCTGTGTTCTACGCCATCAAAGACGCCATCAGAGCCGCCCGGGCGGAGTCAGGGATAACCGGAGCGTTCCGGCTGGACAGCCCGGCTTCGGCCGAGAGGATCCGCACCGCCTGCTGCGACCAATTCACCAAACTGGTACCAGAACCTCCAGAAACATCTGGAAGCTTCCTGTTTTTACTGCCTGGTTCTGACGGTCTGCTGCTCTCCCTGCAGTGTCCTCCTGCCGAGCCGGGGACCTTCTCCCCCTGGTCAGTTCGGGTGTAGCAGAGGAAGCTGGTGGAGCTCAGAGGAACATCTGGGCGGAGTTTTACCCTCGATTTGTAGAAACGCAGTAGATCTGATCAGCTCTGATTCCTGGATGAATGTGAGGAACTGCTGTTGGGTTCTGGTTCTGGTTCTGGTTTCAGTATTTGGGCCGCCGTTAGTAAAGTTCAGCAGTCCGACATCAGGAGAATATTTATGGTTATTAAGTGTTTTAAAAATATTTTATTCCATTTTATTTTATTTTCACTATGTCATTCATTTATGAAAATATTACTTTGTTAAACTAATATTAAGCTGCAAATTAAATATTTAGTTTTTAAATGAAATATTTTTATAAATGAATGAATGACAGTGAAAACATGATTTGGAATAAAATAACCTTATTTTTCTCTTAAAACTCTAAATAACCATAAATGTTGCTGCTAATGTTTGACTGCTGACCTTTGAAAATGGCGCCCCCTACCTGCCAGCGGTAACCTCAGTGGTTCTGAGGTTTTTTCTCTTCAGTATTTTATCACCATAGATGCTGTTGATCAACCTGTGAGTCACATGATTCCACCTGAATAAAGACAGTGAATGAAACCAACCTGAGCTCAGTGTTTTCCTTTCCACCTTCCCTCCATGCTCTGCTGTGGGTTGATCTGACCAGCAGGGGGAGCCGTCATCTTAGGAAACAGGTCAGCCTGGTTTCTAGTCACCATTCCTGCTGCGCTCCCTGGGTTACGGTTCCCAGCGTCTCCTCCTTCCAGGGTTCTGCTCCAGGTCCAGGATCAGAGATCAATCCAGACTCTTTCTAATCTAATCTGAGTTTCCTGGATTCCTTAATCCAGGTCTTAATCCAGGTCTTAATCCAGGTCTTAATCCAGGTGTCAGCAATCAAACTAAATGCAGGTCTGCAGCTTTCCTCAACAGACCATGAGGTCGATCACAGATCCATGGATTCAGCAGATCGACTAACTCTGACTGAATCATCATTACAGGAGCTACTTCTCATTTCTATCAAATAAACACAGAAAAACCAAAAAAACAACTACAATGGTGACAAATGCAGATCTGACAGCTGATGGAGGTTGATTATTTTTATAGCCCCCCCCCCCACAGATACTCTGAGGTGTGGTCAGTGTTTTAATCCTGGTACTACCGCTCCCTTAAAAAAAA
>NW_015152142.1:39716-42460 GCF_000732505.1 Cyprinodon variegatus
ACAGCAGCCACACCCCCTCAGAAAACTCCCACCTCCAGCAGCTTGGATCCAGAACCAGCCTCTCTTTGACCAAACTGATCCTGAAAGGCGGAGAAGAAGGAAAAGCTTGAAGGCAGAAGAAGCTGCAGTTCCAGTCGGACCCAGCAGGGGGAGCTTTTACTCCTCAGCTTATAGAAAGACAGAGAAGGAGGAGCAGGAGCTCCAGTTCCAGTCAGAGGATGGCTCCCAGGAGGATGGAGACCAAGCCGGTGATCTTCTTCCTGAAGATGCTGCTGCTGCTCTACTCCTTCATCTTCTGGGTGAGAAACCTCCTCCTCCTCCTCCTTCTCCTCCTCTCCTCCTCTCCTTCCTCCTGCAGCAGGTAACTCCTGGTTTCTACAGGCAGGTAGGTGAGTGATCATGACCTTTAACCTGGTGGAGCTCTGATCCGGTCCTGCAGAGGTTCTGATTGGAAACCAAAGTGTCTCCAGGAGAAGGTCCTGGATCGGTCAGCAGGAGAGGAATGAGGAGGAGGAGGAGGCTGCTGGTCTCACAGGGAGGTGATAATGAAGAGCGGTGAGGTCTGAGGAATCTCCCAGGTTCCTGTGACCCGCCTCAGGTTCTGTGTTCAGGTCTCACTCTGAGTCCACTTCTGGATGTTCGCAGTTCCTACGGATTGATGCCTATTTTACATTTTTTATATTAAAATCAGATCAACTGGAAAAAACAAAAATCTCATAGAATCATAACCGACTTCTGGGTCGATCGGCACCAGAACCTCCTTACTGTCTGACCCGTAGAACTAAGGAATCCTTTACAGGACAGGAAGTCTCTATCCCAGCGTTCCTGATTGGTTGACGCTGCAGCGTCCAGCAGCTAAAGTTCATTTACTGAACTCCAGCGTTAAACGCTCGGATGCTCCTGATGCTCAGACGCGCTGTTGGACCCCTCAACGCCATCGCCGCCATAGACTTTCCATGTAAATTAGACTTTGACACCTAAACCGCGCCCGGTGTGAACGCAGCACCCATCAGTCTAGAAAGATCTCAGAATCATTTCCAAGGTTTTGGACTTCAGAGGTCAGACCCATCATCTACAGACGGAGAGGCAGAACCTCCAACATCAGCCAGAAGGTCCAAGAACAACATCTAGATCTCTGCAGGCCTGACTAACCGCCTCGGTTATGGACAGACATCAGGATCCAGAAGGTTCCAAGACCAGAACCACTGCTGACCCAGAAGAACCCAAAGGCCCGTCTCACATTGACATCTTGATAAAGTTCTTAGGTCGGTGCTTTGGTTTGCAGCTAGCTTGTTCAGTCATTAGCTAGGTCAGTGGTAGGCTAGTCCAGGTCCTGAGGGCCGGGATCCGGCAACGTTTAGATGTTCCTTTGGTTCAACACACCTGGGAAGGTGACTCAGTGATGGGATCCAGGTGTGTTGGAGCGAGGGTGGATCTAAAAGCAGGATACCGGCCACCAGGAACTGGAGTAGTCCACCCCTGAGCTGGGTGGTTCTGTTACCGAGATGGTTCTGCCATTAGGTTGGTGATTCTCTCAGTAGTTAGTTGGTTTAGTCAGTAGTTAGTTGGTTGGTTATTAGTTAGCTCCATTCCTATCATCCTTCCTATCAGCCAGGTGTGGTTGGTGTTAGCAGACATGTTCAGGTTGTTAAATCTAAGCTGAAGTCAGACTATCAGCGCATAAGGAGACCCTTCCTGAGCATCTCCACTGCCTCCTGGTTCCTCTGCAGATGTTTGCTGATGATCCGGGCTAAGTGTCTCTACCTTGCTGAGGCCTGTAGGTGCAGGTCTGCAGAACTCCAGGTCATGGAGACCGGACTGGGATGGAGCCCAGATCCTGGTACCAGTTCTGGTTGGAGCTTTCAATCCAGTCCAGCACAGATGATGGAGACCTGTCCATCATCTGATCTCCATGACTGACAGCTGGAGGCTCCACGTTCTGATCACATGGAGCTGATTCTTTATAGATCCTCTGTCCTCTTCTGAGGTTTGGTGTCTGAAACCCTTTCGGCCATTTTTCCAGAGACACTGATGGAAAACCATGAAGCCACATGAGACGGTTGGTGGGAAGATGGATAGAGAAGCTCCTTTGATAAGTGGAGCCCATCGAACCGCATCTGATCTCCTGTCCCACACAGACTGACCTCTGATCAGCCGCCTGCTGGTTCCTCTGAGAGGCTGGAGCAGGAGGCGCAGAAACAAACCTGACGATGGCTTCCTTCAAAGAAACGGGTGACATCTACCTAGAAACATCTGAGCTGATCTAAGGCCCTCATTATCCCTGCTAATTATAACATTCATTTAGACACTGTGTGTTTCTGAGGCGATGATTTCTGAACCTAAAGGCAGAATCTTTGGTTTTAATCTGTGGCCATTAGAGCAAACCTGAAGGATCTGGTTTAGTCAGCCCTCCCTCGGTCTCAGATTGCTGAGATGTTTGCAGCGAGCGTCGCTACCTGCGACTCTTCTCATCTGTTTGCTACTTTGTCACTCTGCTGCCATCGTCCGCTGTCAGCCACCAGCTGCTGAATCATCAGTCCTTCCTGTGACTCCGCCTGTCTGCTGATGCTCGGATCTGAGAGACAAAGAGAAACGAGCAGACCCTCTGAGAGCAGCTCTGGTCGTCCTCCATCCTCCATAATCTGGGGGATTATGGTTGAAAATCAGATCCAGACCTCAAACATGTACGGCTGGAAGCCTTCTACACCAAACCAAGCTTCTGTCGCCCTGGCGTCCTCTTCCAC
>NW_015152142.1:42545-44705 GCF_000732505.1 Cyprinodon variegatus
GCTAACTCGTTAGCATCTTAGTGCTACTTGGTCCCAATGGAATTTCCCATTGGGAACCTGCTAGCACTAAGATGCTAACTCGTTAGCATCTTAGTGCTACTTGGTCCCAATGGAATTTCCCATTGGGAACCTGCTAGCACTAAGTTGCTAACTGGTTAGCATCTTAGTGCTACTTGGTCCCAATGTAATTTCCCATTGCGAACCTGCTAGCACTAGTTGCTAACTGGTTAGCATCTTAGTGCTACTTGGTCCCAATGTAATTTCCCATTGGGAACCTGCTAGCACTAAGTTGCTAACTGGTTAGCAAGATGCTTCCAACAAACCGGCTACAACCAAACAGAGCCGGTTCTGGATTGGAGGAATCAGGTTGAGTCTAAGAATATCTCTGATTGGCTAACAATCTGACCACTGGCTCCTCCCCCTCAGGTGACAGGTGTGGTCCTGCTGGTGGTGGGTCTATGGTGGAAGTTCATGTTGGGCCCCTACATGTTGCTGATCTCCAACAGCCCGTCCAATGCTCCCTACGCCCTCGCAGGTACCGGCGCCGCCATCATCCTGTTCGGACTCTTCGGATGCGTCGCCACCTTAAAGGGCCGCCCCTGGATGCTGAAACTGGTGGGAGCTCTGCTCCGATTCAGTTCCAACCATCTGAAGGCATCAGGCATTGACTGATTCTTGACCTCTGACCTCTCCCCAGTACGCCCTGTTTTTGTCTCTGGTCTTCATCACTGAACTCATCGCTGGAATCTCTGGATTCATCTTCCGTCACGAGGTGGGAACCATTTCTGCTTCCCTTCCCAGCCTCTACGCAGGGAACTGACGGACCGCTGCTCTGTTCACAGATTAAAGGAACCTTTTTAACCTCCTTCTCTCAAGCCGTGATGTGGTACAACGGATACGATGAAAGAAGCATGGCTGTGGACGGCGTCCAGCGCACAGTGAGTATCCCACGTCCAACCCTGAACGGCTGCATATGAAACATGAAAGAAATGCCTCAGGTCGCGATAAAACCTCAGCGTGGCGTCCCTCAGGGTCCATTTCTCTGCCCTATTCAGATTCACTCTTTCTTTTCCTCCAGATCAACCTGAAGAAAAGCATCTATATTGATCCTGTGATATGCAGACGATGCGCTAACCTATGTGTGGTCTGAAGCAGAACGGGCGTCTCTCTGCTCTCTGACCTTCTCTCTGGGTCTTTCTTCGTAGTTGAAATGCTGCGGCGTCCATAACTACACCAGCTGGTTCAGCAGTGTGACCTTCCCCGTCAGCGGGATCCCTGCCAGCTGCTGCGCTACCTTCACCGAGTGCAGCGGTGCCGACCTGAAGAACGCAACTCTGGCTCCACGCAAGGTCTACAGACAGGTCAGGCCCCCACCTCGCCCCCAACAGGTTCTGATCAACCTGATGGACAGGTGGACTGACTGAGGACCTGTCTCCGTGTCTCTGCAGGGCTGCTATGAGCTGGTGGTGTCCTTCATAGAGAGCAACATGGGGATCATTGCAGGCGTGACCTTTGGCGTGGCCTTCTCCCAGGCACTGAACCCCCCCATCATCTCAGAGGGGCTGAGGTAGGTCTGTTGGTGAGGCGGTGGTCCTAATGAAGCTCTCCTGTCTCAGGTGGTCGGAGTGTCTCTGGCCTGCTGCTTGTCTCACCTCATCAACACCAACCAGTATGAGATGGTCTGACGGCTGAGCTGTGTCCTTCACCCGCCTCATGGGGGGTTCCTCTGACCTCCTGCTGTCTCCGCCCATCCTCATCGGATGGGCGTCACCATGGAAACCGGCAGGAACGAACACCGTCTGGCTGTTTCCTGTATTCATTCTGTTTAAGTGCAGTATTTAAATGTGCCCAGCAGGGGGAGCCACAGTTCTGGTGGTGCCTCTGCTCAAACTGTGGACAAACTGCAAGAGTTTAAATGTTTGTGTTTAGAAAATAAAGATTTTCTGAAGCTGAGCTGATGAATCACAACGAATCAGGCCTCTCACCTGGCCAGGCTCACCTGGTTCCTTCAAAATAAAAGCCTACTAAGGCTAAGGCAGGAGGGAAAGCAGTCATCCAAGAAATACTAAGAAATCAAAAGTAGCTGGAAAATGGCTGAAAGTATCTGATTTAATACTGAAGTAATCAGACTAGAGGTTCCAGTTAGAACATCCGAATGTT
>NW_015152142.1:47688-48752 GCF_000732505.1 Cyprinodon variegatus
TGAGGGACCAAATTTCCTCCATTTTGTGTCTAGCAGCTGATAAAGTGTGAAACACGTCATAAATCTCTGAGAACCAATCAGATCAAACATCAATCATAAACATTAATAAAATATGTTTAAATGAATGAATCTGATAAAAACGAATTCATTAGTTATTTTCCATCTGACGTCATGCCGCCTCTGATTGGCTGGCTGCAGCATGCCTCCCTGTGATTGGCTGAGGCTCCTGCTTCCTGAGCCTCTAAGCTCCTCCCACACCGCTGCTCCGCTGCTCACCTCTCTGGACCCCTCGGATCCCGGACCGCCGAACCACCAGAACCCGGAACACCAGAACCCGGAACACCATCCGACCCAGCTTCCGGTAAGAGTTCGGTTAGGTTCCAGCGGGGAGGGTTCGGCTAGAGGGGCGGAACCGGTCCGGATAGCGGGACCCGGAATTAGCGCCGCCTGGGGCGGAGGTGGGACCGCCTGGTTCTGACCGCCTGGTTCTGACCGGCTGGTTCTGACCCGCTGGTTCTGACCCATTAATCCGGGCTAGGTTCGGTGGATCAGACCGGGAGGTTCTGCCGAACTTCTGTGCTGTTCTGCTTAGTTCGCCCTAAAAACACAGCAGGAGATGCTGGTTCCATTGTCGGACAGTTCCTGTATGTCGTCACATTTCTGCCATTTAAGGAGCTTCCGGTTCCGACCGGTTCCGCTCACTGTAGTGGGCCGAACCTAAGGTTTAACAGCTGGTTCCAGATGTTTGGTTCTGGATCCAGTCTGCTGGGCGGTACCATCCTGGATCGGACCTTTTCCTCAAACTTTTCTCTGCTTCTTCCAGGTGGAGACCTGCTTCCTGGGCCGGACCCGCTGGAGCGTCCAGGACCGGTTCTGATTGGACCCAGGACCCGGTTCTCATTGGACCCAGGACCCGGTTGTGATCGGACCCTGGACCCGGTTCTGATTGGACCCAGGACCCGGTTCTCATTGGACCCAGGACCCGGTTGTGATCGGACCCTGGACCCGGTTCTGATTGGACCCAGGACCCGGTTCTCATTGGACCCAGGACCCGGTTGTGATCG
>NW_015152142.1:51868-54193 GCF_000732505.1 Cyprinodon variegatus
TCCATCAGAACCTGGAGGTTCCTCTGGTTCTTCTCTGTAAATGAATTTCTGATGTTCATCTTTGTAATAAAAACCTTTGAAGTTCTCCGTCTGCTGCTTCATTGAGGAGGAGACCAGCTGCTCCAGATGTTCTCATTTCAGGAGGTTCCTGCTTGGTCCAAAGGTTCTTCTAGGAGGAGTCACAGCTCTACCTGCCATCTTTAAATGATCCAGAAAGCTGCTTTAGAATCACTGTAGGACGGGTTCTATGTATGTCTATCTATGTTTCCTAACGGATACATTCAGGGTGCTCTAGTTCTATACATCACTGATTCACTCAGAGCTGCAGAACCGTTTGGACTTTATACAGAATCTATAGAACTAATTGGATCAGAACCTTTGATTGGCTGAAGTGAAGCCACCAGCCGCCATGTTGCTACTCCCTAGTTGGACTGCCGCCATATTGGTACTCCCTAGTTGGACCGGCTACTGAAGCTAAACTAGTATATGTATATCTATCAGGACGTTGGGCCCCCGGTGGTTCCTCCTGTCTCTCAGGTTCTGCTGTAAATCTGTACAGGAGGTTCTATCTGCTGCAGATCTACAGGAAGTTGCAGCTCTGAGGATCATGTGACCTTTGGGTCGCTGCAGCTTTCTGAGCTGCTTCTTCTTCATGGGTTTTAATGCTGCTCTGCCAAAACCCAAAGTGGACCAGAACCAGAACTCCTGCTAAGGCTGCTGGGATAACTGGAAACCAGTTCAACGCTCTGATTGGTCAGACCTGGTTAACAGGCTGACCAATCAGGGAGCAGGTTACAGCTGGGAGTGGTTTAACTGGTTTCCAGTTTGCTGTCACAGAAAAGATCAAAGCAACAGAAAAAGAAATAAAGAAAAACTTTTTAAATGTTTGACAAAGAAAAAGTTTTTATGATCAGATTTTAAAAATAGAATTTGAAAACATATTTTCCAATTCCAGAATTTAATAACTGATTAATAAATAAATTTACAATTCCTCTTCAGTAATTCAATCTAAAATCTGCAATTAGACATTTTTTTTCAAACGACTGATTTGAAACGTGGTGATTCTCCTCAGGGTCAAAGGTCACAGCTCCTGATCTGCTTCTAGCTTTATGTTGGTTTCCTGAAGGAAGGAAGGAAGGAAGGAAGGAAGGAAGGAGGAAACCAAACCAGTCTTTTTTCCAATCAATCAATAATCAGGGAACCAAATGTTCCTTAAAGATTTTATTTACTAAATGAAAGCAGGTGAACCTTTCCCTTTTTAAGGAGTTCTGGATTATAGAGCAGATTGACTGATGGAAAAGTTATTTTTAACCTAAAATGCTTTAATCTTTCTACAATCTTGGTATAATTCCTGCTCTCAGTGGGGCGCTCTGTCAGCTGAAGGCGTCTCTATGATCCAGTTAACCAATAGTTGAAGATTATTTCAGTAATCAATTAATTGTTTCCTACTGGGAACCAATACTTTAACTTTTTATTAATATTTCCTATTCAGCTGCAGGAGCTTCCTCCTTAAGCCACTCAAAGTGTTCCAGAAATGAGGGCGACCAGATGTTTCTCTACACCGTAGTCATTTCCTGATGTGCAGCATCATGTCCTCCTGTTGGGTGCTATAAAAATGGCCGCCCTAACCGTGAGCAGTGAACTTTTAATCATCTGCCAGTAGAGCGTCAGCTGCCTGCAGTGACTGAGATTATGCCACAGTGGATGGCCAGATTACAGCAGAGAGATTACCAGCCTGCTCCACCAGGGGGAGCTGCTGCTCCACTGCAGATGTAGAGCTTGTAGATGTAGAGCTTGTAGATGTAGAGCTTGTAGATGTACAGTCATGGCCAAAAGTTTTGAGAATGATTCAAATGTTAATATTTCCAAAGTCTACAGGTTCAGTTTTTATAACAGTAATCTGCATAAACTCCAGAATGTTCTAAAGAGTGATCAGAGTAACAGCAATTAATTGCAAAGTCAATATTTGCCTAGAAAATGAACATTTCATGGTGATTGCAGCCCTGCCTTAAAGGAGCAGCTACCATGGTTCCAGTGATTGGTCCATTAACTCAGGTGTGGGTGGTGATGAGGACAGGGCTGCAGATCAATCTGTCAGGATTCAGTCAGAGGCTGCTGCTTGGCATCATTGGTTCTCTGCTGTGAACCATGGTTATCTCTAAAGAAACACCTGCAGTCATCATTGCACTGCACAAAGATGGCCGACCAGGAAAGAGAACGGCAGCTAGAGAGATTGCAGCTCAGTCAGCAATCTATGGCATCATCAAGAACTTCAAGGAGAGAGGTTCCATTGCTGCCAAGAAAGACCAGCGAGCGCAAGGACCG
>NW_015152142.1:54601-55858 GCF_000732505.1 Cyprinodon variegatus
TTGGTGGTTTAGTCACTACTGATGAAGTAGGTCAGAGGAAGCGGTCAGATCCAGTCCTACAGACCGTCTGGCCCCGCCCACAGATCAGAACCACATTGTAGATCGGGGCGGTAGGCGGTGAAGGAAACCACAGAGAGTTCCTTCCTTTCCTCTGAACAGACCGTCCACCTGAGCCATGGCTGTCTGTAGCTCCCCCACAGTCACCATGGTCTACCTGGCTGCTGGTCCAGCCTGGCGGTCTGAGTCCACCTGAATCAGGAAGGACTCTTCAGCCAATCAAACGCCTCAGTGGTCTCCATGGTTAGGACTGTCTGAATAGTACTGGGAGGAATTAGGATGCTTCCTTCCATGGTTCCTTTAGCATAGGGACCTCCAGACACTCCTACCTGTTTCCAGGTGCTAAACCGTTTCCCAGAGTCCTTTGCTAACAGGAAGTACCCGCCCACTTTGCCTCACAGAGCTGAACAGATGATTTCCTTCCTGTTTTCTGTGACGGAATAAAAGTTCCACCTTCAGATGTTTTGGGTTTTATAACTTCAGCTGATTGTTCATTTGGGGAACTTTGGTTCTTGTAGTTCTTTTTCTAAAGGTTGTAGTCCAAATGTGACGGCCATATCATCGCTTCATGCTGTGTTCCACACTGATACTCACTTTGAAAATACTGCAGTATTTATAAATATTAATTCAGAACATTTCTGTCTAATTTTCAGAGTAATTTTAAACAACCTGTAACTTTCAGAAACCACCTGATATATTGATGCGTAGAACCGCCTAACATAGATTCTACACCACCTGGAAAGAACTACAGCATAGAAATACCACAATAAAACAAGGACAGATATTATTTATTATATAAAATCAAACCGAAATAAAACAGGAGAGTTTTAATTCTGTCTATAGAATAGAAGTTAAAGGTTGAATCTATTAGAAATTAGAACTTAATAACATTATAAACTAATAATAACATAGTTTCATCAGTGGAACATCATTAAACCGTAGATCAGCGGCGTCCAGATTGAGTCCTAAAGGCTGCTATCCGCCATGATGGATGAAAAACAGCAGCAGAGGATTAAAAAGGAAGAAGGAAATGGAGGGAAAGTTATCGTCATGGTGGATCCATCAGAGCTCTGAGACCCGTTCCTACCTGCAGACGGCGTTGGGTCTGAGACCAGGTCCACCTTGGACTCGTCTTCTGTCCATCACAGGACAAAGATCCGTCCACAGGCTCCCCATCAACCGTTCTGGAAGTTTGAGGAG
>NW_015152142.1:56473-58056 GCF_000732505.1 Cyprinodon variegatus
CGGTGACCCAGATGTCTTCTGATCAGAACTAGAGCTGATTGGTTGAAGCTGGAGGCAGCAGCCGTCAACATGGCGGCTCAGAGCGTAAACATCAGGGAGACCCTGAACAGATGAGGTCACAGCAGCGATGAGAGAAACAGCTTTCTATAGGAGGCTGTGATGTCATTGTGACATCACAGCGGCTGGTAGACGTTACTGGACCACAGGCTGTTCTCCATCATAGAGACCTGATCCCAGTGGACCCATCAGGAAACCATGACAGCTCAGGATACGGAAGCTTCTGGAGCTGCTAGCTGCTCATTTAACGCATGTTAGCATGCTAGCGTGTTAGCGTACGTCTGGAAGAACGGGTCACATGACAGTCAGGTTAGCATTGACCCATCTTTAGCCTCAGGAACGACACAGGTTCAACTTTTTTGTCTTTGTTTTTCGTTTATTTTGTGAGAAACCAACAGGAAGTGGCTAGCCCTCATGCTAACGGGTCTGGGAAATAAAAACTCGCTAACGCTCAGAGAATACAAACTTTCCACCATTGCTGTCCACCATTGTCGCCTCAGGACTATGTTTGGACTCTGGCCGTCTTTCCCGCCACCCTCTTTGGCGTCTCTCTGGATGTTAGCGATCTTCACCCCCAGGTCTCTGAGGTGGACTCTGACGCTGGTCAGGTTCCTCTGCCAGGCAGCGTCCGCCATGACGCCAGTGGTGTCCCTTTGGTTTGCGGCGGTTCCAGAGGTTCTCCTTGCTTCCTGAGGATCCCTCAGGTCCAGCTTAGAGCGGCATCGGTTCTCAGACGTAAGCCGCAGTGCTTCGGTCGCCTCGCCTGCTGATCGGTTCTGGACCTTTCGGTTGGTTTCGTCTTTTAAATGTTCAGGATTTAAACTTCCTGTCTCCTGACTGGGAACCAGAGCTGGTGTGGGATCTTCATGGACCAGTCTTCTTCTCTGTTTCATGGGAGGAGGCCCAGGGGTCCTCCTTCCTTTGGACCTCTGTTGTGGCTTTGCTGGGTCTGGATCAGCGGACACGTTGGTTTCAGGGTTCTGACCACGGCTCCACCAACCAGCCGCCATTGTTGCCTTTGAAGCCTCATTCTTCTGCTTCTCCCATGAGCTGGAATCTAATGGACCAACAGGAGGAAGACCAACCAGATGTCCCGATGCTGGAGAGCTCTCCATGGTCCTGCTCTTCAGCACTGGAGGGAAGGACTGTCTGAGACACGGAGGAGGTTCCAGCGGTGGTGGTGCAGGGGGACGGGAAGCATCCAAGCGACTGTCCACAAACTCATGGGAGGAGCCCAGCATGGCGGCCAGCTCTGGGGTGGCCTCCACCAGCTCCACCCACTCCTTCACCTCTGACCTGAGGGAGGCCAGTTCCTGCTCATCTGGACCCGTCAGCAGCTGGGACAGAGACGCCTGCCGGTAGAACTCGTCTGCAGGGACGGACTGAATGTTGAGCTGAGGGAAGAGGCGCCGAAAGGAGCGGGAAGTCATCTGGAGACGGCCGAGGACGTCCTCCAGGAGGAGCCAGTTCCTGGACCTGAAGAGGGAAGAACATCAGCATGAAGTAGGAGAGCTAACAATAGGGGA
>NW_015152142.1:60924-61422 GCF_000732505.1 Cyprinodon variegatus
TTTAGGAGACGCTTCCTGCCTGGATCAGGACGCTCTTTGCACAGCGGACCCTTTAGGAGACGCTTCCTGCCTGGATCAGGACGCTCTCTGCACGGCAGACCCTTTAGGAGACGCTACCTGCCTGGATCAGGACGCTCTTTGCACGGCTGACCCTTTAGGAGACGCTTCCTGCCTGGATCAGGACGCTCTTTGCACAGCGGACCCTTTAGGAGACGCTTCCTGCCTGGATCAGGACGCTCTCTGTACGGCGGACCCTTTAGGAGACGCTTCTTGCCTGGATCAGGACGCTCTCTGCACGGCGGACCCTTTAGGAGACGCTTCCTGCCTGGATCAGGACGCTCTCTGCAAGGCGGACCCTTTAGGAGACGCTACCTGCCTGGATCAGGACGCTCTCTGTACGGCGGACCCTTTAGGAGACGCCTCCTGCCTGGATCAGGACGCTCTCTGTACGGCGGACCCTTTAGGAGACGCTACCTGCCTGGATCAGGACGCTCTCTG
>NW_015152142.1:63160-65689 GCF_000732505.1 Cyprinodon variegatus
GCGGACCCTTTAGGAGACGCTACCTGCCTGGATCAGGACGCTCTCTGTACGGCGGACCCTTTAGGAGACGCTTCCTGCCTGGATCAGGACGCTCTTTGCACGGCGGACCCTTTAGGAGACGCCTCCTGCCTGGATCAGGACGCTCTCTGCAAGCTAGCTAGGGTCCAAATGCACTAGCTAGAGTCCAAATGCGCTAGCTAGGGTCCAAATGTGCTAGCTAGGGGCCAAATGCGCTAGCTAGGGGCCAAATGCACTAGCTAGGGACCAAATGTGCTAGGTAGGCTCCAAATGCACTAGCTAGGGTCCAAATAGACTAGCTAGGCTCCAAATGCGCTAGCTAGGCTCCAAATGCACTAGCTAGGGTCCAGGTGCGCTAGCTAGGGTCCAAATGTGCTAGCTAGGCTCCAAATGCTCTAGCTAGGGTCCAGGTGCACTAACTAGGTTCCAGGTGCACTAGCTAGGCTTTAGGGATGTTAGCTATGCTCCAGGTATGCTAGCTAGGCTTTAGGGATGTTAGCTAGGCTTCAGGAATGTTAGCTAGGCTCCAGGAATGTTAGCTAGGCTCTAGGAATGCTAGCTAGGCTCCAGGTATGCTAGCTAGGCTTCAGGAATGTTAGCTAGGCTCCAGGTATGCTAGCTAGGCTCCAGGTATGCTAGCTAGGCTCCAGGAATGTTAGCTAGGCTCCGGGTTTACTAGCTAGCGTACCAGCGTTACCAGTTAGCTCCCAGCTAACCCCTCCATGGTGTAACCGGCTGACTCACCCCTCAGATGGCGACACCTTGATGTTGTAGCACGGCAGCAGAGGTCGATCTGAGAGCTCAAACTCAAACACCTCCCTCCTGGCTCCCTGCTCCTCATCCAGGTCTTCCTCTTGGTCCTCCTCATCCTCCTCTGGTCCAGGTGGGTCAGCCAGAATGTTGTACGCTCCCTCCTGATTGGCCGGTTCTGAGGAGCAACAGCAATCATTTGGTTGTTGGTTCATCCAGTGGTCTACCTTCTGCCCTGGTGGAACCCTGACCGCCCTTCCCTTCCACAGGGGAGGGTCTTCCTCACGTTCTACTGGCTTCTGATAACTTACCGCACACAGAGCTGCCATGGAACTCCCAGCAGATCCCCGGATCGCCCTCCGACCTTCCCTGGATGTCTGACAGATAGTCTGCAGGTAGAGAGGCGCAGAGTTAAGGCCCATTAGGGAGGCGACCAATCAGAGCGCTCGAGCAGACAGATGCTGGCAGGAAGCTGTTCTGGGATTCAGCAGCTAAGCCTCATTAAGAGAGGAGAGGAAGAAAGGATGGAGGAAGAAATGCGGGCAGGAAATGGAAATCAGGGCGCCTGCCGCCGCCGCCACACACACACACAACCCAGCACTTATTGATTCCCAGAAACAAACGCTCCTCTTCTTCACGTCTAGAGATTTTCCCATAAACTGGAAGCGGCACATCAGGACGTGACCTCGGGAACGTTACCACCGTGTGCTCGCTCTAATTAGACCGACAGACGCCGCCGTACGGCACATTTCCAGCTGTTCTTCGTTCTCCCAGCTCAGAGCAGCTGGGTCCGTCGCTCCGCCGCCGCTCTGTTCTCAGTGTCTTACCTTCCAGGAAGGTTGCCATGGCAGCGCTGTGGCTCATGCTGAGCGGCCCTCGCCCGGAGTAAGTGGTGAGGGTGGGGTCGGCGCCGCAGGCCAGCAGGAAGCGGACCACCTCCACATGGTCGTTTTCCACCGCGTGGTGAAGCGGCCTGAAGAGAAAAACCAGTTCGTTAACCCGCCTGATTCTAGGAAACAAACTTCAATCTGAGGTTATTCCTCAATATGCTGACCACACTTTTCTCTCTGCAGCAAACTGATCCCACAGCAAATGGAGTTTATTTTCTATATATAAACAGATCATAGATGCGTTCCTATATGCTGATGATACAGTCCTTCTATCCTAGATCTATAGCTCAATATGTCCTCATTCTAGGTAAACCAGATCTATTCAAACAGGTCGACCCTAACCTGGTTCCGTCCTGAGAGCAGCAGTTGACGTCGGCCCCGTGGCGGATGAGAAGCCGTGCGATGGCGAGCCAGCCGCGGGCGCAGGCCTCATGCAGGGCGCCGTACCCGCCGTCGTCTCTGTGGTTGACCTCACTGAGCTGCTGCTCCAGGAAGCGCGGCGCCACTTCCTGGAGATCAAAGCCAGTCAGTTCAAAACCAGCCAGAAGGTTTAAAGCAGCGCAGAAGAACTCTGATCCTCAGGGATTCAAACCTACGACTATCTGCAGCCAGTAGCCCCTCCCACATCCTGAGGTTCCCAGGAGCCTGAGAACCAAGGTTCTTCCAGCTCCGGGAACTCCAGAGGAGCAGGAATGTTTCTCCACAGCTCCTCCTGCTGCTGCCGTCTGAATACCAACCCTCTGGGTGACTGCTTCTCCTCAGAGAGAGGAAACGGCACAGCGCTTCTATCTAGCCGGTAAACAGCCAGTAAGAGGTTGGTGAACAGCCAGTAAACAGCCAGTAAGAGGTTGGTGAACAGCCAGTAAGCAGG
>NW_015152142.1:67585-75990 GCF_000732505.1 Cyprinodon variegatus
AAGAGCCAGTAGCTAAACTTCCCGTGATTTTAGTGATTAAGAATGAGAAGCAGATGTGAACCAGCGCTGCTCCAGGCTAAACTCAAAGAAACAGGAAGCAAACTGACCTTCCCCTTCTGCTCCTCATCGTCACCTCCTTCCTCCTCTCTCTCACATCCTGCGTGTTTCATCTTGAAGGGTCGTTTACCCTTCGTCATCTCGTTTCCATGGCAGCCAAACAGACGACGGTCTGCTGAGGAGGAAGGCCGGGGAGGCGTGGATGGACCAGAGACCGTATGGTTCTCCCCGAGGCTCTGATGTCTGGAGGAGGTGGGCGGGGCTTGTTGGTGGGGGGCCAAGCTGATTGGTTCCTGGGCCGGTTGACCATCAGAAGAGGGCGGGGCCACTTGGAGACCTGCAGGGAAGCACAGAGCTCCTCTGAGGCCGCGTTCAGACCTTCATCTCAGGACCACTGAGGTGTTTCCAGGTAAACCCAGAACCACAGAGAACCTGACAGCCAATCACATTTCAGGAATCTCTCACCTGTGGGACCGACCCGCCTCAGGAAGCTGGGCTCCCTCCAGCTCCCAGTGACCTCTGAGCTCTCCCTCACAGGGAGCCACTTCCTGTCCCAGGAGGGCAGCCATTGGCTCAGCTCTCTGGGGAGGCGGGGCCTGTTCAGTTGGAGGCCGTTTAGCTCGACGCAGACCTTCAGCTTTTTCACTTCCTCCAGAGTCGAGTCTGTAGAGACAAGCAGAAAATAAGTCACCTGAGGTCACCTTAGGTTACCTGAGGTCACCTTAGGTTACCTGAGGTCACCTTAGGTTACCTGAGGTCACCTTAGGTTACCTGAGGTCACCTTAGGTTACCTGAGATCACCTTAGGTCACCTGAGATCCTAGTGGTTCCCTGACGGAGGTGAGAAACTGTTGTTCTCAGAGTTAATGACTCAGATTAAACACAAACTAAAGGAGAATATTGGTCAGATTTAGAACGATGCTGCGACTGAACCGAACTTGGAAGGAACGCAGAGGTCACTGCTCCTTCTGGACAGGTAAGGTAAACGCTTGCTAATGCTATAGCATCGGCAGCAACAGTAGAATAAAAAGCTGGAATGAGAGAGAGCGCCACCTGCTGGCAGGGAGGAATTCAACTATAACCTTTGAACTGTGTCTAAAGTTTGAAAAAAGGAAATTCTTTTGTAACCATGAAGACGATCTATTGTTTCTACCTCCAAAGAATCAGAGGATCAGTTGTTACAGGTTTCTGCTGAACAGGAAGTCTGGAGGAGAAAACATGGAAGGATCTAGAAGCAGACTGTCTATGGACCCCAGTGGAACGCCAAATCAAACACGGTTCTCCTTTGATTAGAACCGCTGGGAAAGAAAAGTCATGATGCTGCAGAAATATATTCACCTCTTCCTGCGCTTGATTTATATTTGATTTCTCTTTCTGCAACAAACTTTATTTTCTAAAATATTGTTTACAGATTGATCCAGCAGAAAGAGAGACGTTCTAAGGTTCTACCGTTGGCGGCTTTGACTCTCTTGTTGGGGTTTGCCGTCTCCTCCTCATCCTCTCCTTCATCATCCCTCCCTCTCTTCTGTGGGCGGCTGATGATGCTGCTCTGATGAAACGGCTCCAGGCTGAAGATTCGCCGCCGGTTGACAGGATGTGACCTCAGGGGGGAGCGGTTCCCCTGAAACCGACCTCTGGGTCCCGAGACAATCGCTTCAGACGACTTTTGGCTTTTCTGCCCGCCCTCATGTTCCCTGCCATCATCTTCATCATTCTGACTGAAGACAGGAGGGCCGAAGACTCCATGTTGGATCGAGGAAGAAACATTCAGACCTGAAGAGAGAAAATAAAATATCTATTTGCCTGTTTACACAAACTGGAGGAGAAATAAAAAACGTTCTATATGTTCGAATGTGAAAAAACGTTCCAACTAATGAGCATCCAGTGGGGTGCAGGACAGTTCAGTGGGATTTCACGTCTTTCCGCAGACTTCCTCCTACCTCTAACAGTGTCAGCAGCTGCAGAAGGAGCTCCCTCTCCTCCTCTCTCCTCTTCCTCATGTTCTTTGTCGTCCTTTCCTCCCTGCTGGCTGTCTGCCAGCCCTTCCTCTCCTCCTCCTCCTCCTCCTCTGTCCCTCAGCTCAGAGAGCTGCAGCGTTGTGCTCTAAGAGAGAAGAAATTAGCAGAAAATCTGGTTTGTGTTTGTTGCCTGTGATGAAAGCAGGCGTTGCTTTAACTCTAAGAAGCAGAACTGTTCTGTTCTCTGTTCATCAAAACTTCTCTGCTGGTCAGAAGGTCCAACTGGTCCAACTCTCTACTTCCAGACATCAGCAGAGATCATCAACCCTGACCTCCCAGAAGAGCTCATCGCTGGGATTGGATCAATCTGCAGGTCCTAAGCTGAGGTTCTGATTGGATGAGACGGTGGTTCAGATTATCTGAGCGTCAGACAAACACCTTCATGACCCAAAGCTTATCGTTATTTCAAAAGGAGGACATTTCCTAACTACACTGACCGTCTCCCTCCAGCCCTCCAGGTGGCGCTGCTGCTTTTTAAAATAGGCCCATTGCCACTCAGAAGGAAACACTGAGCAACAGAAAGTTCCTCCATGAGGTTGTCTCTGGATCAGCAGCTTTCTGAAAATAACTGAACCTGAAAGACAGCAGAGTTTCTATGGAAACCAGGGAACAGGATGTGGGCAAAACCAACACTTTAGCACAGCGCGGGTTTAAGCTAACAATCGCACTTTAGGTGGTCGACACCAGGGGAGGCTCAGCTAGAGAAGAATAGATTCAATCAAATCTCATTGTCCATTAAAAGGAGGAAAACCAGGCTGAACTGTTGCTGCACACAAACACATCGGATCACCAGGTCCGTCCATCACACAGCAGGTGACCAAAGATCAAAGGTCAAAGGTTTTATGTGACTAATGGAGGAATGAGGTGATAAATGCTCCTACCTGCTGAGCACTTTGCTCGCTGCCTCGCCTGCTGACAGACAGATCGGGGGTCACTTCTCCCATCATGCCTTGCAGGTTTTCGATCTGCCTGATGAAGTTGGACTGTCCTTTTCTGCAGGAATCGAGGTCTTTAGCATCACGGTGGAGGAGACTGACATCGTGTTGGATGTTCTCCCCTTCATTCCCACAGCTGGCATTGGTGTGAAGGTCCTTGTCCACATGTGGCGATGGATCATCATGGACTCTGCTGTCATCTCCGTTTGTAGCAAAAATGTTCAGACCATGAAGAGGGAAACTGGGATCGACGACAAAGGGAGTCTTTCCACTGGTAGGACTGGGAGTTGGGCTGACAGCATTGTGATGTTCCTCATTAGAAAATTGGTCACGACTGTTTTTACAAATTGAGTTCCCATTTTCACCAATTAAAGAACTCCCAGGGTCAGTCGGCGACGCCGTCAAACTCTGATTTCTGCGACAGAAACGGCTAACTTTCGGACATTTACCGTCTCTGGTACATGTGGGTTCTTTGGGGTTAAGTCTAGAACAAGATGAAGGCATAGAATCAAGTTCTCCTTCGGCCAGGAATCTGGGACTGAACATGCTCCACCCTGGGACCTCAGTATTTGGTCTCTTTCTGGAGCAACCTGCACTTCCTGATGGATTCCCACCTCCACATGCTGGACTCTTTGAGTTTGCGCCTGCATCATCATCTGTAAGGTCACCAGAACTAATATCACTATTTGGAACCAATGATATCCTATTTTTGGGAGGACTTTGCCGAGGATTGTCTCCTTTATTCCAAGATTCAGAGTTTGCTTCCTGTACGGAAGGTTTTACATCAAAATCACCTAATGCCACTGGCTGATCATCTCTAGGTTTAGAGTTTGTTGAGAACTGCCATGGAGATGTTCGGGCAGATTGCATTGATAGCTCTTCTGGGATGTCTAGGAATGGGCTTTGTGGGTTTTCCTCCTCTGAGATCTCTTGGCTACTACTAGGGAGCGATGAAGAAGTGCAGTGAGGTGGAGTTTGGCTTAGTGAGGCTACTCTATGTCTGGCATTCCAGATATGATGAGGAGTTTCTGAAAGCAATGCCCTCTTTCCTTGGAATTGGTTCAATCTGTTGTTGCAGTATTTGGGGAAAACAGCCACAAAAGGTGTGCAACTGTTTTCTGTAGTATTTTCCTCACGCACCGAGTCAGAACTAACTTCTTCACCCCGACCAACAGATTCATCTGGAGCAGCTTTAGAAGCTGGATTTATAGTTTTAATGTCATTGTTCGTCTTTTGACAGGGGTTAGCGTCTTGCCTTTTTTGGTCCATAAATTGTTCTTTATTTCTGACTTCATGGGTTTCAGACAAACAATGATTTTTCTCTTTGTTTTGAAAACCTGAACAGGTTGACATGGAGGCTATCTTCTCAGCGCTCTCATAAGTTAATCTTCCATATGGGTGGCCATGTTTGACTGCAGTACCTGACTGGTTAAAGCTGTTGTTGCCTAGCAATACAGGATGAGGATAGCCATTATTTGGCACTGACATTCGCTGCATTGACATAGTGTCTGGTACAGAGTACCGGACGTAGCGTTTACTGTGACCTAAACCATGAGGTAGATGAGAGTTTTTATAAATCTGACTGGAGGAGTTTTTATTCTCTTGATTTAACCGTTGGTAATGTAACAGATCAGGTTGGTTATCATTACTGTTGGCATTTGATGGAGTTTTAATATGTTTTCTTGAGAAGTGGTCCTCTTTGCTGCTTTTCCTAGAGTCAGGAGGAGAAACTTGGGGCCCTTCCGCCTTTGTTTTGGGGATATTTGTAGAACGGTTTGCTGCAGAGACGGTACTCTGGGTAGCGGTTTTCTGTCCGATCGTAGATTCAGTTGAAACTAACTGAATATTGTCGGCTGCTCTGCTTGTGGCTTGGGAGCAAACATCACGGTTAGAGCTTATAGCTGAGGAAGAGCCTCCAGTAGAGGTTACGGTACAGATGGTCCCGTGATTTGAAGTCTTGTTCAAAGAGCTGACAGCTAAAGCTTGAGCCTCTTTCAGGTCTTGCTTCTGATTGGGTACCAGCATATGTTGAGATGGTTGTGAATACTCCAGATTGACCAGCGCCTGGGATTGGGATGGAAATCTATTCAGGAATTCAGCGGCCTGTTCAGCAGAATTCCCCTTTTCTTCGCGGTTTTTGGTGGCTTCCTGAGGTACAACATTGCTTAGGGATTGCTTTGCGTGTGTTGAATGTTTGTCAGTGTTACTGATGGTATCTCTGGTACTGCCTCTGCCTGTGTCTGTGGAACAGCTTTGCTGGGAGCTACTGTAGAAATGATGGGAAGCAGCAAGAACGGTTAAAGTTGAGGAGAGACTCTGGTAGTAGAGATTCTGGAGCTCTGTACTGGGACTGCTGATGGACTGGGATTGAGGAAGAGAGTCAGACGGTTGGGAACCATGAGCTCCACTGTCAGCTCTGCCTTCGGTAGAGGTGGATCGACATGCGGAATCACTGTGGAATCTGTCCTCTTGCTGACATTCAGATGGATCTGTCTGCATCTGCAGAGTCTGGGAACTGGTCCTAACAGCAGAACGTTCTTCAGGCCGTTGTTGTCCAAAGCCCTGCAAGGTCTTTTCCTGGCCGTGGGGCAGAGGTGAGAGAACAGAACGGGTGGGGTTTGCAGGGGACGTCCTGCTGGGAGCCGCCAGTGAGGAGACGAGCTGAGCTGCTGAGTACGGAGAAATGAAGAAAAGTCTTTCATCTCTAGATGTACTACTGCCATTTGCACACAAAGACTGATATGCTAGAGGCTTAGGGGTGAAAGGCAACGCAGACAGGAGGGAGGTTCTGTATGCCATGTCCAAGAAGGGGTAAGATGAAGGATCCATGTAAGGACTGACCCACGGGAGGCTGAAAAAGCTGCCAGCACCATTTAAACTCCCTTCTGACTGCTTGTCAATGACTGCAGGCCCGTGGTTCAACCCGAGGCCGTTAGTCTCTGCCGCTGAGACGAGCAGAACTTCCTGCAGCTCTGGAGTTGGGCTTCTGTAAAGTTCAACACTTCCAGATTTCTGGTTTTCTAAAACGGGCACAGTGGGCTTACGCTGGAGGTCAGAACCACGCTGGAGGGACGAGTCCGGCTGCTTTTGTTTAGAGAGAGAATGGACGCCATTCAAGATCATTCCTCTGTGGGGGGGGACAGTTCCTATAACCAGAGTGTTTGGGTCCATGCTGAGAGCTGCTAGAGGGTTCATCAGGGGAGCTGCTCTAACCTGGAAGGGAAAACACAAAGAAAGCTGGATTCCTATAAGCAACAAAATTATTCTCTGCTCAGTTACATTCCCATTCAGACTGAGTAAATATTCAGTTAGCACATTTTAGAAAAGACCCGGGTACGATGCTGGTGGACTGGTCCTCAGACTCTGGACTGGTCCTCAGACTCTGGGACTGGTCCTCACACTCTGGGACTGGTCCTCACACTCTGGGACTGGTCCTCACACTCTGGGACTGGTCCTCAGACTCTGGGACTGGTCCTCAGACTCTGGGACTGGTCCTCAGACTCTGGACTGGTCCTCAGACTCTGGGACTGGTCCACAGAGTCTGGAACTGGTCCTCAGACTCTGGGAGTCCAGCAGCTGATTAAAGGTCCATCGGTCTCCAAACGGTTCTGGAGAGGAGAGCAGAACCTCGGCTCCAGGAGGAGCAGTGAGCTTTGGACAGAAGGATGTAGAAGGTCATCTGTAGAAGGTATTGGACCGTGTCCCTCATGGTGGCCAGTGGGTGGCGCTCCAGGAGTACGGTCACTAATCTGGATCAGGACCCAAAGAACCAGATCCTGGATCCCAGCCTCCTCTGCAGGGAGGCTGGGTTCTCCCTCAGAGAGAGGGGGAGGAGCTCAGTCATCAGAGCTGCTGCTCCTCCAGAGGATGAAGATCTGCAGCCTGAAGCTTTTTAACCTTTTCCTGATTTATTGAGTTAATCTGCTGCTAAATATGAAGAAATATTCCAGATAAAGTTCAGAAATTAATGAAGGGAAGAAATTATCTGTTATGAAACTAAACGGAAATAAAGTCTTAATATTTCAGGGTTTTTATTCATTTCTACAAAAGATTAAATTCAGATTTCTTTATCTGTATTTTCTAGTTTTTGACCTTAAAAAGTGAATCAGGAGAAAAAGCTTCAGACAGAAGAAGCAGCAGAACCTCTAAGAATCTCTGACTTTATCCAAATATTAAAAACTTCAAAGTGATGAAAGCGGGCAGTGACGTCACAATGTGTTAATAAAATGAACCTAAATGTTTTTCTTCCAATTAGAGAATAAAATGTTGGAAGCAGGACCAGACCTGAGTTTCTCCAGAACCTTCTGACCTTCTGAGCTCAGAATCTGAATCAAACCCACGCTTCCATCCATCCACGCGTGGAGGCGTGCACGCGCTCAGCCCCCGCCGTGAACGCGCCCTCCATGTAAACACAAAGGGACGCTGATCAGTTACCTGCGGTCACCTGGGCGCGCTCTGTGCACGCGCAGAGTTCCGTCACAGACAGTTTTTCTTCCTGAAGCTGAAAAACACGCGGGACAATCCACGCCGCGTGGCGTCTCCTTCTCGCCCCGTGGCCTCACCGTCCCTCTGCAGCCTTCATCCTCCTCATCCTCCTCCACGCGGACTCTGCCTCCTTCTGTCTCCGCCGCTCACGCGCGCATGGATCAAATGACTTCAAAGGATCGATGACGTTTGCAGCGGGAACCTTTCAGAATAAAAGCCGCACCTGTCTGCAGGTTGATGCTTCCCATTCAGAAAGTCCTCCTGATATTTGATCAGAAATTCAACAAATTCTTTATTTCATTCAGATGATGGAATTATTGGTCATTTTCCTTTGGGTTCCTGCACATTTAGACTAAAGGGAAATAAAATGGCTGATAAAAATAAAAAAGCAAAATAATCTACAAACAGGAGTGAAAATGATATTAGAGTTGCAATTAATAAACCAGAAACTAAGAACATAATCAGGAAGAAAATTCATTACAAATGGCAAAAACTGTGGGAAGAAGATATTAGAGGAAAATGGTTCTATAGAATAAAAGGGAAGGCTGGAGAAATCAGAAGTATTGGAAGAAACAGAATTCAGGAAAAGATAATAACTAGATTAAGGTTGGGTCATATAGGACTTAACTCACCATTACTAATAATGGGAAAACATGAAACAGGAAGAAGTGATTTCTGTGTGGAAAACGAGACAATAGAAAAATTAATATATAAGTTATATATTACATGTTCTATTGTCTCGTTTTATTATATTATATAGTATATAATATAACTGTTATATAATATAACTGTAGGAAATATTACAAACAAAGACTGGAATCGATGAGGCGTCTTAAAAAAGAAAAGGTACAATTAAACATTGGAAACATAAAAAAAAAAGATTCTTTTGACATGAGTTACATTTTTGTTTC
>NW_015152142.1:77926-79631 GCF_000732505.1 Cyprinodon variegatus
ATGTTTTTAGGAGACTTTGCTGACATACGACTGAGGTCAGCGTTTCATGTCGTTAGAATCAGGTATAGCTACGCCGCTAACGCTCTGATGGTTAGCTGCACCTACTGCTGCGGTTCTGCACTTGTTGTTTGGAGCTCAGCTACAACCAATGTGAAACCACTGCTGTTCAGTCTTACATGCCTCTGATGGCAGTCATCAAATGTTCAGAAATGACTGATTTATGTGGAAACATTTAAAAATGTAGATAGAAAACCAAATCCAGAGCGAAAAACAGAGAAATTATCTATTTTTCTGTTGTAACCACACTGACATGCTAACATCCAGAACATCTTCTGATGTTGATGTTTAACCACTGAAACCAAGAGCTTTGCTTTCAGGCCCAGTTTTGTCCGTCCGCCATGACAGACCAGAACAGTCCAGACTACTGCGGCCAAAGGTTCTGACCCGCATTAAAAGGCTTCATGTTGAGGAAGCAGAACTGGGTCTGGCTTTGGTTGAACAAAGACCAGGAACTCTTTGATACCCGTCTAAATACTCCGTACTGCCAGGGCAACCAACACAGTGCCTTGGGGTGCACAGCTGTGACCAGCCGACCAAGCCCCCATGGGACCCCTCAGAAGGTCTGGTCCACAGTTCTTCTAGAGGACTGTAGACCCACTGCTCCACCCAGACCAGCGGTCAGAGTCTCTTCCTAACATCCAGGACAGATATCTCCCATGCAGGGTGGGAGGTTTGGACCGTTTGGTTGATGGAAGGTTCTATCTGGTGGGGGGTGCAGCCGTCCCTATGCCTGCCCCCAGTGATCTGGGGTGGCCCCTGGATATCTTGGGCTCCCATAGCCTCCTTTCCTGTCCAGGGTTCTGCAGGGTGAGTCTGGGGCCGCCCACTCCTGCTATTGAGCAGATTTTCCTTCTGAAGAAGCTTTGGGAATCCTTTATACCCGACATGCCCATGCATGGATACCATGGGAGCTTGGTTACAGAAATATGACACCTGCTGGACAAGCTAAAAGAGGCTAACCTGTTAGCTACTGATGCAGCTAGCCACAGCTCTGCCCTCTTTTAAGTTCTATCCATCTGGTAAAACTTCATCGATCATTAAACACGCTAACGCTACAGATGCTTCCGTTGCAGGTAAGAAGAGTAGGATTATCACAGAGACATAAAATAATCGCATTTTGCGAATAAACTCAGACAGAAAGTTGCGACATTCAGAAAACAACAGATTATGACGACACATTCATGGAAAGGTCCAATTATCGTACATTTGGCCTTTTTTAGGATTATTGATCGTAAAAATACGATTATTATCGTACACCTGGCGCGAACGCTACCGACTCAGCCCATGGACTCAGCCTTATGTTATTATCGTTGTCCAGAACAATACAATAATCCCGCAGACCCTAATAACTAAACTCTCCTCACTTGGACTGAGCATTTCACTTTGCAACTGGGTCCTGGACTTCCTGACCAACAGGCTGCAGTCTGTGAAGATCCATAACATCTCCTCCTCCACCACAGTCCTCAGCACTGGCTCTCCACAGGGCTGTGTGCTGAGTCCCCTCCTGTTCACGCTGCTCACATATGACTGCTCTCCTCTCCATCCTGGCTGTCATATTGTGAAGTTTGCAGATGATACAGCAGTGGTTGGAAACATCACAAACTGTGTTGAGTCCAGCTACAGACAGGAGGTGAAACACCTTGAG
>NW_015152142.1:79641-82494 GCF_000732505.1 Cyprinodon variegatus
CAGAATGGGTCAGAACATCAGAATGGGTCAGAACAGCAGAATGGGTAAGAACATTAGAATGGGTCAGAACCAGGCGACATTAAACCTCCCAGTCTGGAGATCTGGGCTTTAATCTGGGGGTAAACAGCTCCTCCCTGTGGATGGAGTCAGTACTGCAGTGGAGGCCCTAAAGCTGAAGGAGGGAGAGCAGCATCTCCAGGGGGTCTGAGGAGGATCCTTCTGATTCCAGACAGTCCAGAACATTCATAGCTCCTCTATGTTTCATAGATCTACCTCCATAGATGTTTTTATACCTCAGATAGTTTCAGCTCTTATCTCTGAGGAACATCTTCATCTGTAGCTCGAAGCGTACCTAATAAAATGACCAAAGAGTGTCGGTTTGATCTGAGCTGGGAACCATCTGGGATCCTCCAGGAGGAGCTAGAGCGACTCGCTGGTCCTGGTCGAGCTAACGTCGCTAACTGATGGCTAACGGCTGTTTCTGCATCTTGATGTTTGTTCAGACCTGAAAGCTGCTTCCTCCGCCTGTCAGACGCCGCTGACCAGCAGATAAAACATCTGATCTGATCAGCAGAAAGTTTATTTAGGGAATATTTGCATCATTTCCTGTTTCATGATGATGTCACTGACCTCTGACCTCTGGCTTCCAGAGAAGGGAGTCATCAAAGTGATTAACTGGAAAAGGAAGCAGCTGACCAACAGCTGATGGTAGAAACATTTTCCCTGGATTAGACTGAGCCTTACTTTAGATAAACAGCCGTGGAGTAAAATTAAATACAGTAAATAAGAAGTTAGTTTGCTCTCAGCCACAGAAAGCAGGTTGGAAACATGTTAGAAGGTTTTCTTCAGCCTGCAGACAGAGAAGAGGAAGTGGTTTCAGCATGTTTTTCTAGAATACAACTGACAGTGATGATCATAACCTTCCCTGTGGTTAGACGTGTCCCTATTTCTGCTCTCGCTCTCTGTTACCAAACTGCTTTGTCTTCATTAACAACTAGATTTTACTTCCTCATTCTGACTTAATGCTTAAAGAAGCAGCTTTGAAAACATCCGTTTGCTGTTTTTTACAGAAGCATGTAAATAATTTAAATATTCAGCACTTAGAACAGTTTTTATGTTCAAACGATTGAATCATTTAAACTTCTTTAGGTAAAAACTGTTGAACGACTGAAAATATTCAACTTAAATCACTGAGCTGCTTTTCTAACCAAAATATCTCACTTTGTCGCGATGAATGTTGACGCCTAAACCTCCACCTACTGTTTTACTTTCTATATGAAGACATAAAAACCATTTAGAAATAAATCACTGCGTCCAACAGGAACATATCAGAATAGGATCATAGATCCTCTGCATGCAGATAAACAACAGTATCGTCTGCGTACGTAGAAATCAAACATGTTCCGACTCCGGCTGCTGTTGCTGAAGTTAAACCAAACTGGTGCAGGAATGGAGACCAGTTGTTGTTACAGTCTGCAGAGGCGTTAGCGGTCGGGTTGATCTGTTTGGGGGAGAAAGGTGAGACTAACAACAGTGTGGTCAGATGGTGGGAAGACAGAGAAACTGCTCCTCTGCAGACGCCGTCACCAAACACACCTCTGCACTGTTCAACACCAGAGTCTTCATGCTGGAGCGGGTAGGTGGGGGGGGGCATGCAGCAGAGATTCCTCATTAACTCAGAAAATCTAGAAAACTAAATAGTTTAGATGTTTTTAGGAGACTCTGCTGACATACGACTGAGGTCAGTGTTTCATGTCGTTAGAATCAGGTATAGCTACGCCGCTAACGCTCTGATGGTTAGCTGCACCTCCTGCTGCGGTTCTGCACTTGTTGTTTGGAGCTCAGCTACCATCCGTGGGAAACCGGATATAGATAGAAAATCAAACATTTTCTCCTCCTTCTATTTCTTCAATCATTTTCATCTATAGACATTAATATATAGATGCTCCAATGGATGCTGTCGGCAGGGAGGCCGGCTTTTTCATCATTCTGCTTCATTCTATCTCTATAGGTTTAGACTGCTGACTTAGATTACTCATTTTTATTCAGATTCAAATGAACGGATGAAATATATAAATGCAGCTTTTTATTTTGTAATAAGTATGAACATGATAATTACAGAGTTGTGGAAACATTTCTACTTTATTTTAGTGACTGAGATCTTTGATCAGGTCTGCGGTATAAAGACCACAGCGACCGTCATTAGATGTTCCTGATATCTATCATCAAACACGTCTGAGAACAGATCAGAACCAAAGGAACAAAAACTAAACCATAAATAATCCCTGAAGATCAGGTAACTCAGACGCCATCTTCCACCCAGGAGGGAATCCAGAACCTTCTAAAGCTTCACATCCAGGAACAGGAAGTCCTGAAGCTTCCTTTATGTCCAGCAGGTCTGAAGCTCCTCAGAGTCCCATCAGTCCAGAAGCTCCACTTCTCCATCAGGTGGAGCAGAAAGGCTGGTCCTGTCAGACCCTCCAGGGACCTGCTGTGGTCTACCTGTCCAGGTGAGTCAGTAGTGAGGGTGCATGGAGGCAGGGTGCCAAGCTTTGGAGTAGATGCACTCTGAGGACGCTCGGGGCAGCTGGATCTCCTCGTACTGAAAGCAACACAGAGGAATCATTAACAAGCTAGCTAGCTTAGCTTAGCTCACATGGGCGGGACATAGGCTGAGTCTGAACGTCCGCCCCCTACACCCCCCCATCAATATATAGAACAGAGACTATATATAGTGACCTTTATAGTGAACACAGTTAACTGACCCTTTGGACAAATTATCACTACTGTTTGTTCCCCGTTGGTTACGTGACTCCGCCTCCCTGCATGCCTCCGCCATCTTTATCACTTGTC
>NW_015152142.1:85167-86452 GCF_000732505.1 Cyprinodon variegatus
TTGTAGTGTGATCACCATCAGTCAGACGGTGGTTTACCTGTGGAATCTGCATCTCCTGGTTCTCTACAATGTTCTCTGCAGACTCCTCTGCCCTGCAGCTGCAGCCGTTCCTCCTGATGCAGGCGGCAGTGAAACCTGCAGATGAAGAGCAGATCAGTCACCTTATGAAGTTCACACTCATCATGAAAACAGGACTGATTATCATGATCTGGTACCAAGCTGAGAAGTTCTCAGATTGCTGAGTTTCCTCCTGCCTTTACCTCCTGTGTCTGTGGCATGTAGTGACTTACAGCTTCAGTCACCTGTTAGAACCTCCAAGCCTGTCAGGACGTTGCTGTCTGGTTGACATACTGTTGTCCTCCAGTAATAAAAGTACCTACTGAGACACAGCTAAGCTCTCTCTAACCCACAGTCCATCAACCCTTACTGGACAGCAGAGGCCTGACACTGGCTGCTCACCAGTGTTGTTTTCATCAAGGATGACGAAATTATTTCATTGACGCTCCTTTTTTTCATGTCGATAACAAAAACCGAAGGGCTGAAAGTGGATCTTTGATGAATAAAGCATGACGAGTCATAGGTTTGAAATTTAGTTGACGAGACTAAATGAAAATTAGCGGGTGGTGTGTCAGACGTTTAAACTGCATCACTGTGCTGTAACCTGCTGTGCAGTATCAGCCGTGCTGCTCTGTCCTGTTTGGTCATGACCCCCCCCCACCTGGCGTGCAGCGCTGCTCATTTTGCAGGAGCACAGATGGATCCTGGCAGCAGCAGCAGGGAGAAAATAACCCAGAACGCTGAACTCTGACCAACTCTGATCTTCCAGCTGTGAAGAAATGCGTCTTTGCGCGGCTTAGCTCAGAGTCTGAGCTTTACGCTCCACTCTGATGGTTCGCTCTCAGCAGTACAGCTCTTCCTGCTCTCGCTACTTAATAAACTAGAGGTGACTGATCGTCCTCTGCCAAGCATGAAAATCCCTTAGTCTACCTATCAAGATTTTATTGCTTCAACCTCACATGATGATGCTAAACATTCTTTCATTTCTACCAAAAGGAATCTCTAAATTATAACTAAAGAAAATATTTCATTGCATTTTGTTTATTTTGAAAACTTACATAGATCTTTGAATATTTTCAATTCAATTCTATTCAGTTTATTTCTATAGCTCCAATTCACATCATGTCATCTCAGGTCACTTTATAGATCCAGATCATCCAGTCAGATTGATTCAAAGTTTTCTATCTAAGGAAAACCAGCTGATTGCATCGACTCATTGACTCTTCAG
>NW_015152142.1:86602-90674 GCF_000732505.1 Cyprinodon variegatus
ATGTGAGAAGGAGGATTTTAAATTCTATTCTGGATTTAACAGGAAGCCAATGAAGAGAAGCCAGGATAGGAGAGATATGATCTCTCTTTTTCATTTTCATCAGAACTCTGGCTGCAGCATTTTTCTCTCTCGTTGTTCTCGTTTCTATTTAAATATGATGTAAACGTTTCCTTGTATTTTCAGTAAAACATGTTCTCTGTTTCCTTTAAATATTTAGACATTTTAGTAGCATATCCATTCAGTTTAGGTCTGGGTTGCCATGGCATTACAAACCCTGTGAAGTTAAATCTACTTTGAACTCTGAGCAGCAGGAAATGTCTGGGAAATTGAAGAAATAATAATTAGTAGAAAGAAGAATGTTTTTGTTGTTTGCTTCTTTGCAGTAATGCAGATTTTATAGATCTGTGTTTAATGCAGAATTCTTAGTAGATCAGGAAGTGTTTGCTTTGGGATGGAAACCTTGGATGTCTAAAATCATTCCTTTATTGGACATTTGTTAGCTTGTCTGTCTGCTAGATTAACCAATATAATGTGTTGAACTAGATCTGCTATTTTCAAGTTTATTTTAATTCTATAAATCAAAGTTTTCTGCCCAACAGTAATGATGATCTGCACGGCAGCATTCTATACCCAGCTATTGTAGCATCTAGGATAGAGCTGTCAGTCTGCTGCTGAAGACCCAAACTGTGCCTGCAGGTTAGGACAGCAGCAGCAGAACAGAACCTGTGTGCAAACTGCAGCTAACCCCACACACCGTTCTGGTTCAGAACCAGAACCAGAACCAGAGCGCTCCAGGATTCATTATAGGGTTGACCTCTACAGACCTGCAGGGAAAAGCCTTCTTACCAAGAACTACTAGAACCAGGACAGCATTGAGGGTGAAGGAAGCCACCACCACTGGTTCTTTGTGCCACTCTGTTCTGGTTCTGGACACGTTTAAAGGGGCGGGGCAGGACAGGCTGGGAGCTGAGGTTGGACAAGCAGTAGGTCTATCTGAAAATGAAGAACATCAAGAATGTGTCATAAAGAGTGGGTCTGGTTTTAAAGGTCAAAGATCTCCTCAAAATCTCCCCAATGGTTTTAATTTCTACTGATTTCCTCTTTGAGCTCAGACCACTGGAGGATTTAGAAACTTCCACCTTAAACATCTGTTGATCTGTTTCACTTACTAATGGATGAACGCCGCTTCTGATTAATTAACTGATTAACTTTATTAATCTCACAGTGGAGAAATTTCCGTCCACATATGACAGCTTCTATAGTAGGATGGTTATACAGGGTTACCGCACAGGGTGTCAAATAGTAAATGCAAATTATAAATTGCAGAAGTTATTGCCGTTGTAGTGTGGCATCTTTTTTACAAGAAGGGTTTAAAAGTCTGATGCAGAGGGTGGAAGGTGTTACCCATGGATGTAAGCTTGAACAGCACTCTTCTTCAAGTTAAACATCTTTTTGGTGTTTACCTGATGAGATCCTGAAGGCGTCCAGATAGATGAAGGTGCCGCTCTCCCTCCTCCCACAGAAATACCTCCTGCTGTCCTCTGCTGAGAACTTTCTAACCACCAGCTTCTTCTCAGATATGGAAAATTTAGATTTAAACTCTTCAGATTCGTAGAGTGGTTCTGAATGGGAAATCTCTCCGATTCTTATTCTGGACTGGTTCTGATCCTCCATGAACCAGTGGATGACAGGTCCGTTATAGGAGCAGGTTAAAGTAACATTCTGACCCAGAGACACAGAAACATCCACCTGGTTCTGAGCCTCTGAACCGAGCAGAACCAGAACCAGAACCAGAAGCATCCCCAGCAGCTCCATCAGCAGGTTCTACATGTAGATCCTCCAGCTCCGCAGTCGGAGACTGATCTCTACTTCCTCCTTCTCTGCTGATCATATCAGCTCTGCTCTGACGCAAACCACAAATGGTGAGAGAGTCTCTGAAGGAGGAAGTGAAACCTTTACAGACTGCAGGATCCATTAGAGAGCAGAAACCTGGCAGGTTCTGGAGACACTACAGATTCTCAGGAGTCCAAACCATCTACAGATTAAACCTGAATAACATGGAATAAATTATCCAGCATAAAAGCTGCCGCCATTTTAAGATCCATCAGCGAATGAGCCACTGCTACAGGACAGCAGAACCAGAAGCATAGGGTCACTGGAGAAGGATTTTCTCCTAAACAGCCATTTAAATGACTATCAGTTAATCATGGCCGACCTGAGGAAGCGGCTCCATCTTGGTCTAGAAAGTACTCACTGCTGCAAACTCCAGAAACCCTGGACCAGAGGCCCCTTCCACCAATCCAAGCTTTTACTCAGATCCTGGTTTAGTTCAGCAGTACCGCATCGGTTACCATGGTGATGGTTAGTCTAACCCTGATCCATTCAGTCAGTGTCACATGGATCAGAACCCAGTCAGTTCATCCCTGGTTCTGTTCTGATTAGCATTCTGCTTTAGAACCTCTGATCAATGCTGTTCTGTAGTCCATCCATTAGCTTGTTTCCATTAGCCTTTAGCATCATTAGCTTCTCTACCTTGTTTCTGTTGTTCTGATACCTCGGCCTTTAATAGACCACCACTGTGTGGATCAGAGGAACCATCAGGAGGATCCACCTACATCTTCAGAACCATGAAGAGACAGAGGTCTGGATCAGTCCATGTGTCCCTCCCTGAAACCCTAAACAAAGACCTCCTCAGTTTAAGTTCACTCTTCAGACAGGATTCAGGACTCCGTTTCATGAAGCAGGTTTAACAAAGTCAGATTCAATTTCTTAGCTAAAATTGATTCAGCCTAAAGTCAGGAACTCTGGGTGTTTGGTTTCACAATGTCTGCTATGAATTAGTTCAATCAATTTTAACTAGAACCACTCAGAATTAAACAAGTATGAAAAGACATCATCAGTGGAGCGCCAACTCTAAGAGTAACCATGACAACAGGAAACAGGAAGTGCCTATTTCACCCCACTGGAACTAGGAGAATGTGCCTTTGTTCTAGAGCTGCAAAGGAGAGGAAGATGGAGAAGGAGATAGTTGCTCCATTGCAGGATTATTTATTGAATGGTCGTAGATCAATGGATCTATTTAGATGAAATCATCTGTCAGCAGGTGAAGATGAAGAATAAAAACGTTCTAATAAATAGAACCTGTTCATCATCTCATGGGTTCCTCCTCATGTTGATTCTGTCTCTTTCACACAGTTAATACTAAGAGGCTTTTAGCAGACGTTTCAGATGTCATCGTCCCAATAAATGGTCGTTTTTAACAGCTACCAGTCCCATAGAACGGCTCCACATTGTTCCAGTAGGCTCAGTAGGTTGTTATCATCCAGTGAATCCTAATCCTAAAGTAATCCCCCCCATGGGGGCTTAATGAATCTATTGATCTGTAATCTGAAAATAATTTCAGTAGTTCTTCATGTACTGTAAATATAACGAAATAAAAATAAAATGATCTGCATCTTGTTCATATTAAACCAGCAATCTTCTCTCTTGTAGAATCCTCTCCCTATAAATATTTAATGCTCTGTGAATTAATGCAGATCATTCTTTAATTAGACCCTTGTCAAACTGACATGAAATGTTTATTTTTAAAACCTAATGTGTCTAACGGATCTAGTGAATTATCAATGTTTTTTAATACACAAAACTACAACAAAAATCTGACTAAATCAAGCAGCATGATCGGCTGTTAGAGCGGAGACAGAGGACACTGAGTTTACTGAAGGAAACCTGCTGCTGAGCAGGTTAGCTCTGGGAGGAGGTTACTATGGCAACAGATACAGAGGATGAGGAAACTGTCTTTGAGAAACTGATAACTCAGAGTGTCCCTGATTTAAGGTTTAGAAGACCGAGTTTTCAGTAAACCTGCTTAATGAAACGGATCCCTACTTACTGACATCTACAGCAGGGGTCTGCAACCTTTCATATCAAAAGAGCCGTTTTGACCAGAGTACGACCAAATAAAAGTTGTTTAGAGCCGCAAAATACATAATATTTTTTTAAATCCTGTATAGGAAATTAGTTGTTGCCATCTCAAACAATCAGTTCATATATTCTTAATGTTAAAACGTATAAT
>NW_015152142.1:92149-93654 GCF_000732505.1 Cyprinodon variegatus
GGGGGGGGGGGGGGGGTCGTTGTGCCTCATCAAACAGCTTCTAAACCTAATTTCAGTAAATCAATATACTTCATTGTTATACAGGATTATTAAGGAACTTTCCTTCATTGTTTGTTTTGGAGGTAAAAGTTCACCTGAACATCAAAGGAAAACAATCCTGGATCAAACAGTCTGACAGTAACAAAAAAACACACACAAAATAAATAAATAAGATCAAAGGCACTGTTTAAAGACCAACTAAAATGGAGCAGAAATGGTAACAGAACATCTGCTCCATCCAACAGGCTGAGTGACCTACAGGTCAGTGATGGTTTGATCATCAACTGGTCTGCTGAAGCATCTGGAAGATGCTGTTCCTGCAGGACTGGAGACGGTTCAGATCCTGGGTTCTGGTTCTGAACTCTAAATCTGACATCTTTTGTTGAAAGACTAAAGGAGGGTTTCTGTAGGCCACAGTAACAGAGAAATAAACTAGCGGATGAGCTCAGTCTGACTGAACGTTCTCCTGGATCATCTCCCCCCTTCAGAGGAGAGAAAGAGGAGAACATGGAGGAGCATCTGAATGTTTGGTAACTGGTGGAGCTGCATCATCTACAGCCTGGGCTTCACTAGAGGACAAAGCTTCTACAGCATGGAGCCAAATCCATCTCAGTTTTCACTAATACACATAATGATTCATACATGAACAGGACAAGATCCACACACAGCATCATCCACGCAAGCACAGCGCATGATTCGCCAAAGTGTTCCTGCTCCATAAACAATTATAGATTAAATTAATAACAGTGCTCTGTAAACTTCACTGCATTTGTGTGGATTTAGGAGACTCTCCTGATGTGCCTCGATACACAAATGCAATTGTTTTATACAGGGGAAGGTTTGCAACCAATCACAGAGCTCCCTTATATGAGCCAATCACAAGACGGTACTCCATGTGGGATGACTATTTGCTCCACTCCGGTGTTCTATCAGCTGAGCATACCGTGTCAGGCCAGCATACGCTCAGTAATACGCATTACCTAGAGTTTCTTCTGTCTCTGCGCCGCCAAAGCACGCCCACAGAATTTAATACTTATAGGGAGAGGATTCTACATCCCAGTTAACAGGATATGAGATTTTTAGTTAAATATGAGCAACATGTGGATCGTTTTATCTTTATTTTTACAGTACATGAAGAACTACTTAAATTATTTTCACATTACACATAGATACATTATTTAATTTTGTGGCGGAAAGGAATTATTTAAGGATTAAGATTCACTGGATGATAACGACCTACTGAGCCAGATGAAATTATAAACATGGATGAAGTACCTTTGACTTATGACATGCCTCTCATGCGGACTGTTAATAAAAAAGGTGACTCGTCCATCTCAGTAAAAACCACGGGTCACGAGAGGACGCACTTCACCTGTGTTCTGAGCTGCACAGCATCCGGACTAAAGCTTCCACCCATGGTGATTTTTAAGCGGCTGACAATGCCAAAGGAAAAAATCCCAAAAGAA
>NW_015152142.1:94264-97541 GCF_000732505.1 Cyprinodon variegatus
AATGTTCTGTTTAATGCATTGTTCAATTAAAAGTCCCGGCACATGCAGCGTTATTTGCGTGTTAGCGATACATGTGTTTTAAAATGTGTTACAGGTAGTTTGAAAAAAAAAAAAGCGTTCATAATATGTACCGTATTTGTTTTTTTATCATATGGATTAAATCAAACGTTAAAAAATGCTCACGTGTAATATCTTTATTTATAAATATCTCATACAATGTGGGAAACCTGCTGCTTAAAATCCGGTGCGGCTTATAAAAGTACAAAATGTATTTTCTTTCTAAAATTAGAGCGTGCGGCTTGTAATCAGGTGCGCTTTATAGTCCATAATTTACGGTAATTAAATGATGGGATGCAGACTATCGGTATTTCAACATAGCAGGAAGCAGATTTCTCATCTAGATTAAATTATATATTTTATACCGAGAAGCTTAAAGTTTAATTAAATCCAGTCACAACTTCCAAGAGCCAATCTCACAACTTGAAAAGAAGCTTCTGATCTCAGGCGGCAGAAATGCTGAGTTCTGAGGTAGAGAACAAACATATTTTGTATGATTATTCCTATTACAAAGACCCACAACCAAAATTTGGGCAGAAACATGCATTTGATGCTGATGGTGAGTTTTTTTATACGTCATATTAAATTAAGCCTTGATTACTGCATGTTTTTCTCCTATGGATTTAATAATTATACAGCACATGCTCTCCTCCAGCTTTGAGGAGTCGTAGCAGAGCAGGACAGGAGGAACAGCGGAGGATATGGAATCTGGGGGTCAGTCATCCCACATGGAGTACCGTCTTGTGATTGGCTCATATAAGGGAGCTCTGTGATTGGTTGCAAACCTCCCCCTGTAAATCCAAACAAATGCAGTGAAGTTTACAGAGCACTGCTATTAATTTAATCTATAATTGTTTATGGAGCAGGAACACTTTGGCGAATCATGCGCTGTACTTGCGTGGATCCGACTGTGTGTGTGTGGATCTTGTACTTTGCATCTATTTTCACTAATACATGCATGTATTAGTGAAAATAGACCAATTTATCTTCATGCTACAGCATCTTAACATGTTCATAGAAGAGGCAGAAGATTGAGGCTGATCCTGCAGCTTCTAGACCAGCAGAGGGAGAGCAGTGAGCAGCAGGACGGTGGATGTTGGTGTGGAGACAAAACCAGCAGACTTTATGAACTCTACAACTGCAACAGAAACAATGGATTAGTTCTTTGAGCAGAGAACATCAGAGGAGGTTCTGGTGGAACCCATCAGGACAATAGAAGAGGCTTTCAGAGAGATGGAGGATGATGCTCTTTAAAACTTGCTTTCTCCTGTCTGTTTCAGCTCTCATCTGGCTTTAGGAATACTTTCTGACTCATTCAAATCATTTACTTTATATCCAGAATATTTAACAAGGATTTAGAAATCTGTATGTCACAAATATTACCCATTAAAAGTTAAAATCAATCCACTGGTCTTCCATCCAGGAAGCTTTTTCTATTCCAAATGTCAGAAATAGCATATAGTTCCAGGTTTTATAGAGCAGCCCAACAAAGCCTGGTTTTAGTTTAGAAAGAAAGCTTCTTGGATGGGAAGAGAAACGTCTTTAAACTTGGAAATAAAGTCCAATGGATTGTTTTTAACTTTATTGGAATGACTGAGAATCTTGACCAGCATGTTACCCATTAGAGCCTGTGGTTAGTACAGATGAGTGTTGTCTAAAAAACTCATTCTTTGTCCCCCTGCATAAAAAGATTTTAATAAAAAAAAGAAAGCACTGTTTGGCTACTCTAGCGGTGAATGAGAAATAAAATGTCATGAATGTTTGTAATAGAAATATTCCTTAGAATGAGTCCTTCTAAATTAAAGTTAATACGCTTCCATATTATGCTAAAATAGAGGAAAATAGCAAGCTCCTCCTCACTCAACCATCTGTGTAGTCCACCCTGTACTGGTTTGTCTTTTCTCTCTACATCTCAGTTAGCTCAGAGCTAACAGCTGAGCTACTCAGGCTATTTGCTCATAAACTCACCTGTAAGGTTTACTTTGGTTATTTTGGGGACCATATTAAAGACGACAGAACACACATAAATTCCACTATCATCCTTCGTCAGATCCTTCATGATGATGGAGTAGTTGTTCTTCTGGTACTGATCCTCAAAGCTGGAGATGCGACCTTTGTACTTCTGGTCCTGGTTTTGAAGGTCAGTCTTGTTTTCCTTAATGCGGAACAGAAGCCCATCACTTCCGTCTCTCCAGAAGACACTCTGTGGTGCAAGTGACTCAGAGGTGCAGGGCAGCAGGATGCTTCTACCAACGATGCCAGTATAATTCAGGAAGTTCTCTGAGGACAGCAGAAGGTTGGAGAGAAGAAGGAAGCAGCCCTGTTAGCAGACCAATCTTTTCAGGTGTCCCTCAGGGACATACGCATCACCATGAGATTTAGGAAACTTATTGTCATTTTTTTACACACAGAATGTATATATAAATTTAAAAAAATGTCGTTCAGTACAGCTCTTCAGACAGTAAATGAACATTTCCATTCCTAATTTTTACTAATCCCGCCCCCCCTGGGTGATTAATGATGCTACTGTTGCTCTTGGTAACTAACAAAGCTGTGGTTGATGTTGTTGACCATGAAACTTTGATCCCAAGACTTTGGCTCTAAGGCTTTTCAGAGCAGGTTTTTGTCTGCTACCAATGTCTAAAAATGTGGCCTAAAGGCCTGGTTATCCTCCTGCAGCAGCGTGTCGCAGTGAGCTTGTCGCATTGATTTATGCCCGACATTGAAGTGTGGTCTGCGCTACATTATTCCACGCCACAACACCAGAGGGCCAATCAGGAACTAGCTGTGGGGGACAGTTTGTCTGACAATGGAGGGACATGAGGGCCAAAACGAGCAGGGATCCAGGTGGGAAAAGGGTCCTAGCGTTCTCACGCACCTCGTCTTCTAGCTGCTCCATCTTCACCAGTCATTTTCCACAATGGCGGCCAGACAAACAAAACAAGCCGCTAAGGAACCAACCAGGAAATACGCATAGAGAAGAGAGGATGTAGAATTGACCAATCAGAGGCCTCCTGTCTGCAGTCACCTTCAGTTTTGGGGAGGTGTAGCAAAGTGTCTGCAGAAGGGGGCGGGACATATCTGCGTTAACTGCGACACACGCAGACAACCTGGTTTCTGAGGATAAATCAGCCTTAAGATCTTTTAGTTCTCAGGCTCCTCTCCTGTGGAACCAACTACCAGTTTTAGTCCGTGAGGCAGACACCCTGTCTACTTTTAA
>NW_015152142.1:98758-106053 GCF_000732505.1 Cyprinodon variegatus
AAGTATATCAAAGATATTTTCAAATTAAAACAAAGGCTGATATTGTACTAGGACAGGGGTCTGCAACCTTTCATATCAAAAGAGCCGTTTTGACCAGAGTACGACCAAATAAAAGTTGTTTAGAGCCGCAAAATACATAATATTTTTTTAAATCCTGTATAGGAAATTAGTTGTTGCCATCTCAAACAATCAGTTCATATATTCTTAATGTTAAAACGTATAATTTTCAAGCTAATTAATAGAAAAATGTCTTGTTGTCATGTTTCTGGTTCTTTTAATCTCATTCTCTTCCATCTTATAAAAAATGCTAAAGCTATTGATACAGGTATATATTATAGTAAATTATTTAGCTCTTTATATACATTTTAGCCGCTATTAAGAGCCGCTAGAGAGGGTCCAAAGAGCCATATGTGGCTCTGGAGCCGCAGGTTGCAGACCCCTGTACTAGGTTATCGGATCTAATCAGTTCAGTCTGACATAGGCCACCTGCAGTGATTTTAAATGTCCAGCAGGTGTCAGTATTAGAATAGAAAATCCATTTACTGTCCCACAATGAGGAAGTTGTTGTTAAAGCATCATTACAGCAGAAGTGGTTACACAAACGTGGACCTTAGAAAGTGTAGAAAATTAACAGAATAGGAGGCAGAGTTAAAAAAACAAAAACAATGTTTTACAATATAAAGAAATATATATGTATATTTTTTTTACCAGTGTTTTACTGTTACAACTCTGAAGTACAGAGCAACCAAATTCCCTCTCTGCCTTTAACCCCTCCCCTGGGGATGCAGTGGGCTGCCATGGTGCGGCACACAGGGAGCAGTGAAGGGATAAGGGTCTTGCTCAGGGACCCAGAGTGGAGGCTGTGGGAGTGGGGCTGGAACTCACAACCTCTGGATTCATAGCTCTATGCCCTAACCATTGATCCCCATTTATTTCCTGGATTGCTGATAACCTGTTGGTAGTACAGAGTTGAAGTGAAGCCACCTGCCGCCATATTGGTACTCCCTACAGCATCAAACAATGATGATGTTCTCATTTTCATCACTTTAACAGAATGGCTGTTTCATAGCATCAGTAGATTAACTTTAACTTAGAATAAATAAATCCACCCGTCACATTGCAGTCATTATGAAGTCTATAAATCATGTAATATAACATATTATACAACTAAATCACAATAAAATTTATGTGTTAATGGAGCAGAATAATACAGGTGAGCCAAGAGTGATAAACTGATGATTAACATGTAAAATACATGGATTGATGACACTCTTACGGTAATTACATATTATCTGATAATGCATGCTATATATATATACATACATATACATGTATATGTATGTATATGGGTGAAATTTTTGAGTTGCTGTTTTTCTTCAATCTAACCTGCAATATATTTCAGCTATTGACTTTTTCAAATGAGAAATAAACCAAACACTGTAAAAACGACATCATCATCCACTTAAGAATTCCTACATTAACATTTCCCAGTGAATGACTTTCTATTTCCTCTACTTTCTATTTTCTAACGTTAGACCCAATGTCAGTGTCTAACTCAGTCAATGTCTTCCAGTCAGTCTAAGATAGCCAGACTAATGTTAGTCTGCAGACTAAACTATAGGATCCATCGGCTATAGATGGATTTATTGCTTAGTTCATCCACTGACTGGGAAATGACCAGTGGAACGTCTTCCTGCAGACAGAAAACTGCTGGTTTCAGCAGCTAAATGCTGCACAGGGAGGCATTTTACTGCATGTCTCTGTGGGAGTGGGGAGTACCAAGATGGTGGACTTTTTTCAGCCAATCAGCAATCCAGTGAATAAACAGAGATCAGTACCGTTACCACTAGGCTACCACTGCCCAAAGCAGGCATTAATGTGAAGGGTCTTACCTAAGGACCCACCCTGGCAGCTCATTCCCAGGCTTCCTGTTAGCAGGACAGCTGCTGCATAATGACAGCAGCATGTTATTTAACTGACTAGTATTTGATGGTGGATTATGCTGCTCTGCATAACGTGTTTCTGTTTGCAGCTCCATGTTGTACGCAGCAGAGGAGCAGCAAATTAAACAACGGCGTCAAACCAGGAGACGCGCGAGACGAATGGTACGAGCACAAACAAGGATTGACGAGATCCTGATGCTGTCGATATTTAAAAACGTCTTAATATGATTTAATCACTTTTTAAAATCATCTGAAAGAGACGGGATGCTGTTTGGATGTAACCATGGTTACAGCTGTGTTCCAGATGGGAGGTGTTTAGTTGGAGTATTTTAACTCTGCATGATATTTCTGTGATAAATCACACCCCATGAAAGCAGTTACAGAAACATTGATTTTATTTAAAGATAAACTCAGAAGCACAGAAACAGTAAAATGGTTTAAACAGATTTACAGTAATATCTGAGCTCATAAACATGATGAGGATGCACCTTCCTCCTCAGCCTTCTGGTCTGTTTCTCTGAAATTAATCCACGTTAACACTGGATGTAGTCTGTAGACTAATGTTAGTCTGCAGACTATACTATAGGATCCATCTGTTATAGATGGATTTATTGCTTAGTTCATCCACTGACTGGGAAATGACCAGAGGAATGATGTCATCTCTTTCCATTTTCTAAAGGACAATATATTTCTAATTGCTGTTTAAAGTTGAGTTACTGTGATCTGTCTTTGATTCGCTCTCTGCACGTCATCATCACCGCTTCCGTGTCTCAGTTTGGGAAGGTTCTCCGATTTCCAGCAGCCGCCTCCTCACAGGAACCACCTGAAACCAGCTGAAAAATAAACAAAACAACTTAGACTCAGCTTTATTATTGATCCCTGGGATTACTCCTTCAGGGAGATTCTACTTCCAGTAGCTTATACAGAGAACAGAGAGTTAAAGCAAAATGACATTAAAGGTAAAATATGACAGACAATAGAAAATTAGCATATAAAGTACAAAAAACCTTATAGATGTAGATATGGTTTACATAAAAAATAAAACAGTCCAAATAGAGCGGACTGAAGTGGAATTAAAATAACTGCAGCTAGCTTTCTGTAACAGTAGCAGCTTTGCAGCAGTAGCCTTAAAATAATGAAAGAATGAATGGAAGAGATTAAGCAGCTGATATAAGCTGCTCAGATAGTTGATCTGGTGAAACTCATGCTGAAACAGAAGCTGCCATCACACACCAGCTTCATTATCTAATGCGCTGAGAACAACAGTGAAGCTGGCTACGCACAGGATGAACATGAAACTGACTGCTGGTCCAGCCTGAAACTTTAATGTAAAAACAACAGATGGTAAAAGAAAAAACCAAACTAGAGCCTACCATTCCAGAAACCCTTCATCTCTGTCCTCCAGCTCCTGTTGATGATCAGATTCTGATGAAATTCAGCCGTTTTCTCTCTGCTGGATGTTTTTGTCTTCTTGCGGTGACTCATCAGTTCCCTCTGAGGAACCAGCAGGACCACACGCAGTCGCTGCTTTGGAACCTCTTAGTCGCAACCCGTTTGAAAACGCATTCTGGAAGCGGAAACCATGTCGGAGCCACTTTGGTGAATGAACCCTATTAGAGGAGCGGAGGAACCGAACAGTTCAGAACCTGTAGACCAGGCAGGCCCAACGTTGGCCCTCGAGGGCCGCTGTCCTGCAGGCTTTAGAGATTTCCTGCTTCAGCTGATTCCCTTCTTCTTTTATGGCGGTCGGTAAACTAGTTAAAGTTCATTACCACCACCAACTGATAAGGAGTAAAACAGGGAAACAGGAAACAAGGCTCACCCCCAGAAAAAGAATAATGAAAAAAATTTAAAAACTGTATGATTTAAGCCAACATAATAAATAAAAAAATAATCAAATTCGTCCTCATAATTACTAATTTATCATTAAGTTATCGTCAGTCTTTTCCCATCATGCTTTCAACCGTTTTCCAGTTTAAATCTCTAACTTTAAGATACTTTTCTTCAGCTTTCACTATCATTTTTTCGTTTTCTTTGTCATCTAAGCTCTATAACTGATCACTTCTACCATCAACACAACTAAATCCTTTTTAACAATCAATGGATCTGCTGCAGAGTTGGGACACTCCTCCAGACATGGGTGGTTCTAGACAGGGGCCAATGGGGGCCAGTGCCCCTGTAGATCATTTCCTGGCCCCTCTGATGGCCCCTGAACTGAAGAAATTATATTCAAAGAAATTCTAACAATGATCTGAGCTGGAACAGACATGGTTACTAATGGCTCCTAAGGATCTATTTCATTCTTTTCTTTTCAAATTCAGTTTTACTAATTATTTAAAAACAATAGGTGATAGCTGCAGTGGTGCTGGGATAGGATCCCAGTTTTATCTAATCTGATAAATTAGTTTATCAAAACAAATTGCTCAAATTTTTACAGCTGAATTTATCTGTTGTTCTTGAGTTCTCATTCAGATTTTATAGAAAAATTTTATTTTAACTTCAGTTAAGACAAAATTAAATTATGAATGTATATTGACCTAATAAGACATAGACTTTTAATTAAACCTAATTGAATAGAAATTTCACTTCATGCAGCGATATTAATATTTTTGAATCTCTTGCCCTGTTTTTCATTTCATGCTTTTCTGGGCCCCCATGGAAACACTGTGGCCCCCTGGAACATTTAGTCTAGAACCGCCCCTGCCTCCAGAGGTTTAAACTCGTCATTTATTCCACTGTTGGTTTAGGATGGGATTATTTCAGCAGAAGTAATTCGGAGCTCAAATTTCAGTTTTCTAACAAGGATTGTAGATTTTAACATTATAACTCATGTAACCAATGAAAACTTTACTGGGTAATTGCTCTTCTTCAAATTTAATTAACACAGATAAACTGTCAGATCTTTCTCCGTTTCTTATTGTTTTTAACCGTTTTACTTCTTTTACTTTTGCACCGCTTATGTTTTCTAGAATCTCTTTATCAGATACTTTTAGAGGAACTCCTGCAGTGACTCCCTGCTGATCTTTTTGTTCTCCACCAAACTGCACTGAGCTCTTTTTCCTCCATCTTGTTGATCCGAATGGCTTTGCCTTGCTGAGGCTCTGCAGTTTATTAACAGATCTCCACTATACAGGATTCTGGCACTGAGGACTTCTACTAGTTTATTGATTAATTTTGTTAACTGAACTGAATTCCAGTCTGCAAAAGAGTGTCTGATTAACTAGTTTGAATATTACTTTGTACTCATTTTGTTTTCCTGTAGAAATTCTAGATTGTTCTGAACTGGACTCCCTTCAACTGATCTCTGCTAACCCTAACCCTTTTCCTCATTTTTTGACTCTACTCTCTTCCAATCTTCTTCATTTTCACTATTTCCTTCTTCCATCCCACAAGAATCACTTCCTGTTTCCTAGCTACTCGTGATCCAGAACATTTCTCCACAGGTGGCTTTATCACTCCTCTCACATCCACCTTCGCCTCCACCCTCCATGCAGATCTTGCCTTAACAGACTTATCCTGAACTACAATCAGTAGAATCATCAGCAGCAGAGGAACCTGTAAAACCTGCAGGACAGCAGCCTTCCACAGCTTTGGACAGGCCTGCTGTGGAGCTCCTGGATGTTGGAGCAGCAGGTTCTACAGGTTCTTCTGTGAGGAACCGGTCCAGATGGAGACCTACCTGACTCTGAGAGGGAGAGCAGAACCATCCACAGCAGAGTTCTGGAAGAAAAACACAACAATTATCCTGAAGGTTCTGGTCCACAGGAACCACCAGGAACCCATTCTAGGAGAACCTGGACCTGATGAGTTCTGGAAGATCAGGAACCTGATCTGGATCCTCTGATCCATGACGACATGCTAACAGCTAACAGCTAAGGAAGCAGAGAAGCTCCAGAACCCAGTTAGAGTCCAGGAGGAGGAACCAGAGGAACCCATTAGGGTCTGACACCAGGAGAACTGGTTCTACTGGGTTAGGCCTGGTTAGCACTAGTTAGGCCTGGTTAGCACTAGTTAGGCCTGGTTAGCACTAGTTAGGCCTGGTTAGCAGGAGGCTAAAGCCGCTAGCTAACATTATCTTCAGTTAGCTTCATCTTTAGCTTCAGAAAGTGAACCAGAAGAACAAACCTTCTGATCTGAAGCATCTCGGCCTCCTGGAGTCTGAACAAAAGTTAAAAATTCCCAAAAAATGACTTTAGACCTAAAATCAGGAAATGCGACACAATCTTCACCGCACCCTCGTTAGCTAATGGCGGCGCACCGGAAGGGACGTCACAGCGAACGAGCTGATTAAAATCTTTAGAGGTTTTAAACTCACATTTTATAACGATGAAGGTCTAAATCCTCACATCCAGCAAACATAATAAAAATCGCAGCATTTTAAAGATTTTAGTGTTTTGCTCCATTTCTTTGTTCGTGTTTCAGACTGACCGGACCACTAGGGGCGCTGTTCCCAGCTCCTCACCACTGAAAGTCGCTTCCTCAAAGTTTTAAACTTTATTAGTTTTTAGCTTGTAGACAAAAAAAAATAAAAAACAGACTAAATACAACAAAACACGAATCTGCAAAGACCGCAAAATACATTAAATTAAAAATAATTAATGATTAAAGAGGAATGTTAAATTAATAAACCAAAGAGATTAAACTATTGTTAGGCTATAAACTATCCTAAATGGGATTTTTACCTTTTCCTGAGTGGAAACTTTAATAGAACGTAAATATTCTTTGAGTTTAAACCATGTAGGAACTTCCACAGCAATGCCCTTTGCATCGTGGGTTTTTTAAATGAATTGAGGTTTAATGGACTAACAGAAAATGTTCAATATGCATTAAAACTAAGCTTGACAGGTGCAGGAATACGGCCACCTTAGCAAAACAGAGACGTTAACATTTAGTAGATCCTCCTTTAGCAGAAGCAACAGCCTCTAGTGGCTTCCTGCAGCTTGGAATGAGTTTCTGGATCCTGGATGAAGGGATTTCTGACCGTTCTTCCAGTTCAGTCTGATGGTGGCCGAGCACGGACAGCCTGCTTCACATCATCCCACAGATGTTCAATCATCTTCAGGTCTGGAGATGGGACGGCTGTTCCAGAACACTCTGCATGAACGCCTGAGTAGATGTGGATCATTGGGCGTTTCTCAATATGCGTTCTTGAGCGTTCTCGTGTGCTCGTGATACGTCATCAGCCTCAGCCCGAGTACCGTTTCAATTCTCGAGAACGCCAGATCGAGAACGCACCAAATCCCCGGATGTTGTTCTGGCCCCGCCCTCTTTATCGAGCATGCATCAGAGCAGACTTGTGCGTTCTTCAGACTGACCGCTTCCCCAGAATGCCCCGCGGCCGCAGCTTGATTC
>NW_015152143.1:0-1539 GCF_000732505.1 Cyprinodon variegatus
TCCACGTCAATTTCTGACAATTTACGGGAGTTTTCAGAGAAAGCCTGCAAATTGTCGTAAACTGCCGCTAACCTGAAGTTCCACGACAATCTACAGTGCCGCATATTGACGAAAATCCCACTTTTCATGCAGTGTGTCGTGCATCCGTTCGTTTCTTTTCTCTCCTTTTTCTGTTCCCTTCTTCTACGTTTCCAGTCACGCGTAGTGCACGTAAAAACATTATAAGAACCATAAAAGAAAAAAATGAAGTAGCTCTTAAATCGACATTTTTTTTTCTCAGAATAAAACTATCAATTTAGAAACATTTATACTTTAAAATTATGCAAAATGCAAAATAAACATGAATAATGAAATAAAATAACTTTTTTGTCTCTTTTTAGTCATGTATTAAACACATGAAATCTATACTTTGTTCTGTAATAAAATAATGTTTTTTTTTTCTCTTAACCAAAGTCAAATATACAGATTTACAAAATCAGGTTACTACATTAGAGGTGGGCGGATCGATCCTAGGATCGATAATAATTGATCCTCTCACCCAGTGTGCGAAATACCTGTCAATATTGTTGATTGTTGCGCAATACCGACCTAAATTTTCTCAATATGCAGTAGGCCTATAACATGTCAAAGTTAAAGTCAGCTTTAATGTAAATTCTTCAGATTCACCAGACATACAAGGACTGGACAGGACGTTTCTCATTCACCAACAGTGAAACCGATAAAGTCCACAGGCACAACAGATAAGATCAGTTCCTAATACTAAAATATAAACATTCAATAAAATATAAAATGTACAATAATATAAAATATGCAATACTTAATTGCATACTAATTAAGAAAAATTATTATTATTACCAATTATGTAAGATATAGCATTTGTAACAGTAACAGTGCAAAAGAACAGTAAATAAATATAGTATTAATAGTAGTGCAGGAGACAGTTTGTCAGGAGTGATTTTTTTTTTTTTTGAGGGGCTTCCTGTCAGCTTGGTGGATGAAGCTTTCTCTGAATCTGGTAGAGCGGGCAAGAGCCTGAATAGACCGTCAGTCTATGAAAACACACACATGCACAAAGACTGTCTGTCTGTCTCTCTCTCTCTGTCTGTCTCTCTCTTTCATGCACCTACATGTCCTGCTTTAATCCAGCTTCTGACAAATGGAAATGGGTCGAATTTGTCCAGAGGAGGTCCATTGAGGTCCACAAACAGAAGTGAAGACCTGCTGTCTTCACGCAATCTGTTCCGTGTTGCCCGTGTTATTAACTGCGGAAAAAGCACATGGCTAATTTGCATACGCGAACAGGATTGGCTGGCTCCAATTCGCAAAAAACAGCATGTTTGTAAATAAGGTTTTTTAATTTTAATACTGGACATGTTGAGCTTAAAAACATTTTAGTGACCATTAGCGACAAAAAAATAATTTTTGTCCTGCCCTCATTCTTAGCCTAGCAGGTAGATAACCATAATTTCCAATAACCACACCGTAAGCCTTTTATTTGGATTTATTGGCTGGTATGGATGGATGAATGAATGGTAAAAC
>NW_015152143.1:3567-14339 GCF_000732505.1 Cyprinodon variegatus
TTATAATGTTATCACTGGATGCTGACTATTTTCCTAATCCACATTTTCATAAATGTTAAAACTTTAGTCAGTTTTTATTGTGTAGAAGTTCATCAATCAAATTTGTTTTATATATAAGTTACCCAAAATAGTTTTCATTTATTAACAATTAATAACATAAATCAAGTGTTTTTCTTCTCTTAGCCACTAGTGAACTCCATTTTTACTAAACAAAGTTCAATTACATTCAATAAGTTTATTTCTATAGCACCAATTCACAACCTGTCATCTGAAGCTACTTTACAGACAATTCAACCAATTTAAGATCTATAGAATAAATTCAGCAGCATTTTATAAAAATCAGAATGATTCAACCTTTGGATTATTTGCGGACATAAAATTAACAAGACATTAAACATGACAGAGCAAAGACTGAATTACATTCCTGATAAATATTATTGATTATTTATTATTGATAAAACATTTCCACCAAGAACAGGAGGAATTAAAGGAAAATTAAAAAGTACAATAATGTTAAAGAGAAAAAAAGATTTCTATAAAATTATAATGATTCTAACATATTTCAAAGATCAAACATAGGAGATAATCTTTGTTACGTTCAAAATTGTAGGTTCATGATAAAAAGAAACTGAGTCCACACAGAATAGGGATGTTGTTAACCTCTGCAGTAGGGGACAGAGGCTGCTGGCTCAGAAAACAGCACCCTCTCTCACAGATCCCTTCACAGCAAAGCCTTTTATTAACAGTTTACAACATAATAGGGCGGGTCTTAAACAGAAAACCCAGTAATGATTGAATCACAGCAGGATGCAACCGTGTGACTTTGCCTCATGACCTAATGATTGAATCACAGGATAGCAGGATGCAGGTCACAAAAGTCTACGACCCTCCTGATTGAATCACAGCACAGAAATGTAGCATAATTTTATAATCATAACTCTAACAGTCTTCATATAATCCAGTTAATCCAGTGCCTTGGTGAGTTTAAAGGAGTCAGTGAGGACCCAGGTTAACATGTTGGAGCGTCTGTGTCTGCAAGCTGTGGTTGTTCTGTTTAACAGACTAGCAGCTCTGTGGTTGTTCACTTATGGGAGAATTATCCTGCCATAATGCAAGAGCACACAATTTCAATTTGAGAAAAGAATTTCATCTTCTTGCACTCAAAACTTATAATGCTCACACTCAAAACATGCGCTCTCTCTCNAAATATTTTTCACAAGATCTTTTATCCTAGAATCCACCCATTGACCAGAAAGATTTTTATCTAGACAAGTGATCAAAGTACAAAAAGGCATGTATGATTACAGGTCTATTGTTGAGTATTAGCAAGAATCTAACACAGCTTAATCAAGTTATTGTACAACAAACCATTACAAAACAGTAAATTGATGTTTTTTAAGTTTGTTTTACATTATTTAATAAAGCTCTGTTAGATTTTTTATTAAATCCCACCCCTAAGGAAACTAGTAAAAATAGTAAAATGATGGATGCTCCCTCCTTGAACCACCAGCTTAATATGGTAGAGGGATTTCAGCACCCAGATTATCCCAGAGGCTATGTTGTTGGTATAAATACAACTGGTAGGATCTACTAAGGAATATCTCATGACTGCAAGATAATCGAGACATGCAACGTCCCCGATGTGGCGAAGCCAGGACCTCATCCTGGACCCAGGTCTTTGATTTGGGTTAGGTGATGAGTGCTTGGTGGTTGGGTTCCTCGTTACAGAACCCAGCTGGGCCAAGTCTGTAGGACTGACACCAGGCCATCCCTCAGTGGGACCACCACATGCAGGGAACCATGGGAAACTGGTGCTAGGCTCTTCTCCTCAGGATTCCTTCTTCTATTCTTCTGTTAGAAGACTTCAGCACCCATGGATATCCATTGCGAACAGCATGTTAAAAAATAAGGATGTCAATAGGTGCACTTGGCACCAGGACATTTCAGGCGGGATTGACTTTGTAGCCATATTTTTCAACCTTTGGCTCTATGTCTTGGACACTCAAATAAAGAGAGAGGGGCGTAGCTGTCCACATAATACCACTTGGTCACTAGCTGGATGCGCTGGAAGAGGAGGAAGCTAAAAAAAGACTCAGCAGGCGCAGTGGTGGTGTAAAAGTCTGCTGGGAACGTCTGGAGGATCGTTTGATCAGGGACGTATTAAACTTTTACTTGCAGAAAAGTTTCTCCCAGATTCTGGCAGAGGCTGGTGATGTGGAGTATGAGTGGGCCAAACTCTCTGCCTCTAGTGCTGATGCAGTCGTGCGTAGCTGTAGCTCTACGGTGCCTGTCATAGGGATTGTATTATCTGATTGAACTGTAAAGTGCCTTGAGATGACATGTGTTGTGAATTTGGAGCTATATAAATAAACTGAATTGAATTGAATTAAACCAGTGGTAGACAGTGGCAGTTAGGGATTTTGTTACTTAGTTGATTATTGCGTCACATGGATTTCAGAATGCCCGGGAGCAAAAGAAACATACTCTCATGTATGTTAAAGGGGAACAGTTTTTTTTACATTGGCCCCTTGATTTTACGTTATTACATCATGTTCTCACCCATATTAGTTTTGTGTCATTTGGAACCGTTCTGAAGATATTCCGTTAGGTCAGGGGTCTGCAACCTTTCATATCCAAAGAGCCGTTTTGCTCAGAGTACGACCAAATAAAAGATGTTTAGAGCCGCAAAATATACCATGACTTTTTCTAGAAAACCTTTTTTTTTTTAATCTTGTATAGGAAATCAGTTGTTGCCATCTCAAACAATCAATTCATATATTTTTTATGTTAAAATGTATAATTTTCAAGCTAATTCACAGAAAAATGTCTCATATTTCTAGTTCTTTTAAGCTCATTCTTTTCCATCTTATAAAAAACGCTAAAACTACTGATAGCGGTATATATTGTAGTAAATTATTTAGCTTTTTATATAGATTTTAGCCACTATTAAGAGCCACTGGAGAGGGTCCAAAGAGCCCTATATGGCTCTGGAGCCGCAGGTTGCAGACCCCTGCGTTAGGTTATATCCAAGTAACCGGCTTACGCTGATGACATCATACACGTGCCGCTTTGTTTTTCAACATATATATATAAATAAGATAACCGCACATGTCTGGGGCAGTGATTCGCCTTCATGTTATGAATACTGGCGTACCATAAAGGATAAATCATGAACAGTTCACTTTGTGCCTTCAAGTCGTGTGCCCTGTTAAAGGGTGGGTCTTTAAGGAGGTATTCTTCACCGGCTAATGACCGACCCTTAACAATCATAGACAGGTTTCAGATATTACAGGCCAACAATGGAACCAAACGACCCACTCATCAGTTTTAATTTGCATGTTTCCAAGCAATACAAGGCCTTGTCTATTTAAAGCCTCAAACTCACTGCGGATCCAGACATTTGAATTGAGAAAGCTTCGTGGAGAGGTGGCGAAATGTCTTCAAATCTTGGAAACAAAGTTTGGAAACTTGATGGAAACAAAGTTTAATCAAGTTGTAGTTACACTTCATTAAATCAGATATTTAATTATAGGCAAAAATTGCACCTCGAACGCTCTGGTCTTCAGGTTATAGCAGGAACTATCCTCTGTATTGATTTTATTAAATAATTAAGCCAATAAGACTTGGATTTTGACAAAATTATTTATTTTTATTCTAAATTAAAAATCTTTATTAGAAGACTTAGACTTAGACTCCCTTTATTGTCGTTGCACAAAAAACACGAGGTGAATCTTGACAACGAAATTTCGATTACTTGGCTACCAGTGTAACAGAGCTAAGACCTTATTCCTGCACAATAAATATGTTTTCTATGAGTAAGAGCTAGCTATATACAGGGTAAGAGTATATATATATACATATGTATTGCACTGAGTTATTGAAGAACTAACTGCAATAAAAAAATATTGCACTTATTGAAAATTGCACTGAAGAGTTATTGAAATGAAACATTAAATTGAAGACAAAGCTAAACTAAGGTGCATGTATTGTCCATGTCCAGGAGGAGTGTTATGTGGCGTTAAGCATTCTGATGGCTAGGGGGAAGAAACTGTTCAGTAGTCTTGTCGTTCTGCAGAAGATGCTGCAGAACCTTCTGCCGGACGCCAGGGGGGAAAAAAGAGTCCATGGTTGAAGTGGGTGGGGTCAGAGAGGATCTGGTGAGCCCGGGATAGCCAGCGCCTGTCTGTGATGTTCTTAATGCAGGGGAGCGGCGCCCCCGTGATCTTCTCCCCTGTCCTCACCACCCTCTGTAGAGACTTGCAGTCAGAGGCCCTGCAGCTCCCAGACCGGATGGAGATGTAGCTGGTCAACTACTGTGGTGTCATCCGCGTACTTCAGGATGTGGTTGGACCTGAGGCGCAGACGGCAGTCGTGGGTCATCAGGGTGATCAGCAGGGGGATCAGGACACAGCCCTGGGGGGTGCCGGTGTTCAGGGTGATGACTTTGGAGGTGTTGTTCCCCACTCTGACAGCCTGGGTTCTGTCAGTGAGGAAGTCCAGCAGCCAGTTGCAGAGGGGGATGAAACACTGTAATTATATATAAAAAAGAAAAAAACTTGTTTAATATTTGCCAAAAAGCTTAGGGATAACTCGACTATTAAATTCATGCTTTAGAAACACAGACAGATAACTCTGAATCCAATAGTCTCTGTCTTCAGTAGTAGATCAACCAAAGCTTTTACCATTTTGTTTTCTACTAGTTTAGAGATGCATTGATGTGAAAAGTGACTTGAAACCTTATCTTTAGCTTCCATCTGCCTGAGACTGGTTGGGCCTCTCACTGTGGTCTGGTCTTTGTAGCTGTTTGATTGTTTTAAGCTTTGAGAGTCATTTTCTACTTTGTGGTAAAAGGTTTCAGAGAAAAGTTAAAGAAGCCCGTGGTTTGCTACGTAGTTTCAGATACACATTACTGTTTAAGAGAGTTGCTGCAAAGGTTTTAAGTTAATAAAACCTAAAACTTGCAGCTGTTTATCAGGTGTTAATCATGATAAATTAAAAAGATTTTTGTATTTTCATCTGCAAGGAGTGACTCATGTGATTTACTCAGCTGTAATGAGTCAGAACCTCTCCCTAAGGAGGTGTTCCAAACACACTGGATGACCCAGAATAGGTTCCAGGGACAATGTCTCCTTCCTGGTCCTGAAACGCCTGAATCTTCCCTCTGAGGAGCTGGAAGAACCTCGGTAAAGGGAAGGCTGGGTCTCTCTGAGATTACTACCATTGACGATGTCCTGGTTAAGCAGAGGATGGTGAGATTTAAATTGTCTCCCATTCAGCTGCTTTAAAGGATATTAAACACTAAAAGCTGCTGGGTTCAGAAGAACCTGATCTGTAACCTGGTGCTGGGTCACATTTGGACCAAGCCCACCCTGGGCTGGTTCTCCTCAGCAGGGTTGGATATGGGTCTGACCCAGTTAGATCTCCTCTCATCTCTCTGTTGTTCATCTCTCAGCATTAACAGTGTTTCTGTCATTGTGTTTTTCTTCTGTCAGATGGGATGGAAACCTTCTCTCAGTTCCTCAGGACAGAGTTCAGGGAGGAAGACATCAAGTTCTGGTCGGTCTGTGAATACAGAACCACTGATCCAGGAACAGAGCTGCTGTCCAAAGCCAGATCTATTTCTACAGCCTTGATGGAAGCAGAGGCCTCCAAGCAGGTAGGAGGGGACATGTTCATGTCTGCAGAGCTGCAGAGATCTTCTGCTGCAACAGGAGCTGAAAATGATCAGAGAACATCTAGTGTTCTGATCCGTTCAAGCTGAAACATGGAGTCACTGTTAGAAAGTGCAATGACTGACATTTGTGGATTGAAAATGTAGTTTCTCTTAAGTCATTTATTAATTTATGCTATTTACTCACTATAAAAGTTTTCACTCAGTCTGTTTCACCTGCAAGGCCAAACAATTCCCCTGTGTGAGGGTGTGTTTTTTTGACAAGACATACTTCTTCCCCTAACAAACCAGATTCTTACTCAAGGTTTATTCATAACATGTTACTGTTTAACCAGAGTGTCATTTGCTTTGACAACTTTCCATTGTTGTGAGTAATGGGGAACGAATGCTGCCCGAACAGGCTGATTACCAAGCAATAAGGGCTTTATGATGAACTGTTCTCTCTTTGCAAAGATAAAAATAAAGTGCAGACTGAGTGAAATCCATCGATCATCAATTTATTTAACTGGAGCAAACAACAAATTACTACACATCCCATCCTTATGCTAAATACTGTTTTCATTATGGACCATTCATGACTTGTACAAATGTCTAACAATGAAACACCACTGATGGAAATCCCCCCTCAAGGGACTGACAGGGGGTTTGATCCTCTATATCCAGCTATGTACCCCATTTGCCACCTCTGTTAATCATACCAATAGGCAGAGACAAAGGAAAGAACCCCCCCCCCGCCCCCCACCCACCTGAATGTTCAGGGGTGTTACTGTCTCATCCACTAGTATAAACTCCATTATGACCATTTGGGAGAGACAATCAGACACACCCTCTCTGCCTCTCCTAATAGTCCAACCCAGAGTAGAAGAGAGTCCAGCCTCTCAAAGAGCTGGCCTGCAGAGCCCAGCTTATGTGTGAAGATCAGTCCAGCTTTTGCTTACTGGTATTACTCTCTCTCCCACACAAGCTGATGCTCCTAATTTAATAAGTTGATGTCACAAATATATTCTTAAATCTTACCTTCTGCTGTTTGTAAATTGTTGACCTTCTGCTTTATTCACTTAATTTTAGTTCTTTTTTTTAATTTCATTTTATTTTCTTTCCTTCTAACCAGAGTGTGTTGATCTTCTACCATAGCTTCCAGTAGAACCAGACCTCATCTACTCCTCAGTGAGGTAGTCCACCATCTGACCTCTGACCTCCAGCTGCTGCCCTCTGACTGCTTCATCCAACAGACTCTGTTCACATGGACATTCGTTCAGTTTCTGTCTTTTATCTGTTTGATCAAGTGCAAACCACCATCATCTGGTTTGATGCACCACTGATCTGTAGAGCAGCAAACGAAGAACAAGAAACCACAGACTGAGAAAAACGCTGCAGTGGAAACTTTCAGAGCAGAACCACAGTGGGTGTGGGCAGCTGAAAGGGTCTGACTTCATTAACACTTTGATGTAATCTGCCTGCTGTATCAAGAGGAGTTTCATTAAAATATATAATACCAACTACCATCTTCCATTTTGTCACTAATGCTGCCTTCATGTGGTAAAGTTGATCCTTTCCAATTGTAAAGTGGAAATTAGCAGCACATTGTGTTCAAATACGTTTGCTGTTGCACAGAACTTAAACATGTTAGATTCAAAGATTATCCTGACCTGCTACTTTGGCAAGACAGTTATAGACTTCCTGGTTCATCTACTACAGGAAGAAGAGGATGCATCAAATGCATTAGCTGACTGATAGAGAGCATCTAATAAAATAAAACAATAATGGTCATTTAAAAACCAACAGATTTATAAATAGTGATTTAAACAAATTAAATATGTCCCAGCACTGTGTAGGCTACAAACAAAACAGGAGAGAATGTTTAACAACGATGTTGAAAGGTCAAAGTTTCCTCATTTCTGCAGCTCAGGAAACAGATTTTTCCCAGATTTCCGGCGGAAATTACGACATGACTGCCTGTTCATGTTCAACTTCATGTCAGCTGTTGTTATTTAGCATAATTACAAGACCTGATTAAGGCAACATTAGTCTAAATGCTTTTCTATTCTAAGAACTCATCTCCAACCTGTTAGCTTCTGGTGTTTTTCCAGATTTTCTAAAGAATTTAGAGAAACAAAAAACCGTTTACAACAAGAGGTAACAAGCCTGCTCTTCAATCGCTACTGCCCTGCATGTTTTAGATGTCTCTCTGCTGCAGCACACCTGACTCAAATAAGTGCATTACCTCCATAGCAGCCTTCATGGGCTGTAGATGTCTGGTAATTATTGATTTATATAAGTCAGGTGTGCAGCAGCGAGGAGATATCTAAAACATGCAGCAGGTATTATTAATTTTCCTTTCAAGCATTTAGAATTGCGAGAGAAAAAGCTAACAAAATAAAAAAGTAACAATGGTGTATAAAAAAAGCTCTTTTACTTCAAATAAAGTGATTAAAAGAACAAATTAAATGCTGTTTATGAGGTCTGTAGCCTTTAAGCCAAGATTCCTGAATTCCTGTTTACAGATACAACACATGAGCCTTTTCTCATCAAACACCCTGCACAATGAAGTACTGAATGTGACAATCACTTTTCAACTTATTCTGAAAGGACATCAGGGCTACAACACAACACTGAGGTGAGGAGATACCAAAAGATGTCCGATCTCTAAAAGCTTAGTGCTGCTCATCAGGAAGAAACCTTAACAGAAAGAAACCCCCAGCAGAACCAGGCTTGGGGTTTAAGGAGACAGAAGGGGAGATACAAAAGGCAAATGTAAAAGGTGGCCCCATCCAGGAAACACAGCCAGGCAGACGAGCTCCAAGCCAGCTCCTATGTCAGAGGATGAAGAGAGCACATCCAGTTAGTCAGAGTCAGAGAAACAGGACTACCCTGGAAAACTGGCAGATTTTTCTCTCTGGGATGGAGTCACAGCCAAACAGGAACAGAACAGATGAAGCTACTCTGAGAAAAGGCAGAGAGAGCGTAATGTTAGACATTTAACAGATTTAGCAGAGTAGGAGAATAGAGATAGAGTAAAGCAGAATGATGAAATGGGGTCCCTATGTCCTCCAGCAGTCTAAGCCTATAGCAACACAACTATAGAGATAGCTCAGGATAACCTGAGCCACTCTAACTATAAGCTTTATCAAAAAGGAAAGTTTTAAGCGTAGTCTTAAAAGTAGACAGGGTGTCTGCCTCACGGACTAAAACTGGTAGTTGGTTCCACAGGAGAGGAGGGGAAATTTCCCCTGGCTCCCTTTGACCTGTTTCCACTTAGATTGAAACATTTCCATGCTTTACACTGGTTGATTTTAGACAGTAATAGATCTGCATTGACAGCTAATACAAAATGATTAAGGCATATTAGCTCACAGTTAACACTGACATGACTATAGAAAAGGAAAAAAAATATGACTTAATTTTCTGATGAAAATTCTGATGATGACTTTTCATACACACCAATTATCAACAATTTCAAAGGAACTTAAATGTTTAAAAAAAAAGAAAGAAAGAAAAACAATTGAAAAAAATCACAGCTCTGCTCTCCAACAGTAGGTGGTAACATGTTGCCATGAAGTTTCATGAACTGTAGGGATCGTTCAAGCAATTTGACCCGACGTATCAATGCCTCATGATGCTTTATCTCACCATCACTAGTGAAAGCTTACATGAGGAGCAAACAGGTGTGGATGGAAGGATCTAAAAGGAAGCCAAGGGGAAAGAAAACACACAAGGGGGCAACAGAGTGTAACTCAAGAACAAAACACTCCTAGAAACTAACCACAAATAAACTAAAGATAAACTTAAAAAGAGGACAGAAGCCTGACAGAACCAACCTTCAAAGGGGGGTGCTGGCCTGGAGGCTAGAGCAGTGTGCTTGTGCTCTGAGAAGTTTGCAAGCAACCGGTTCGATCCCTACTGCCTCAACTCTGAGTACCTGAGCAAAACCCTTAACCCCTGATTGCTCCTGGGTGCCACACGATGGCAGCCCACTACTCCTCAAGGGGAAGGGTTAAATGCAGAGAAAGAATTTCCCCATTGTGGGACAATAAAGGGATTTACATTTATTATGCAGCAAACAGGGAACTGAGGAGAAATTAAAATATTTTGTTAAAGTTTAACATAAAAAGATTTATAAGACCTTTGCAATCTGAGATGTTCGGACTTTTTTGTAATGAAATGTAATTAGCCCCATTTAATCTATTTTTCATAATAATACTATTATTTCCTGTCACTATATCACACATCTGTGCCTCAAAGCCAATCCTGTGTTACTAAGAGTCACAAAGAGGGCAGTAAAGTAATTTCTCTTCCTGCTTGATATGATGAAGTTCTTTCTGTAAGTTTACTTTTTGGCCAAACTCTCAGGTTATTACAGAGCAAACAATTAATTAGTAAGTAGGTAGTAAGTTTAAACAGCAGCTTTTTTACTCACAGGGCAGATAGTGCAGACATGCTTCATCGTGTCACTTCATGATCTGATCACTGATAATTTCCTGTTGGGGTCTCAGAATAAAGCCCGCCTTCTTCCTGTAAATAGAAATCAATGGTTAGTTCCTCCTTCTTTCTCACACGTTTTCTGTTTTTAAAACTAAAAAACAAATTAGTCTCACAAACAGAACAACCTGCTTAAATGGAAGATGCATTTAGATTTTTACCTACTTTGATTGGTTGATTTTACACAATAATATATCCACACTGACGGCAGATCCCCTTGATTGAAGCATATTAGTTTACAGACGAAACTAAAATGATTGCTTCTAACAGTTTTACATCTTCAGGACACCATACAGATGTTGGCAGGAAAAGCTGGTTGGATTATAGATCAGCAGCTTCTAGAATTGCTCTACTGCCAGTGGCAGACAATAGAGCAGCTCTGCTGCTTTCTGTCTGTCTTCTTTATGAAACCGGTTTCTATGAAAGATTGAAAAACATCAGAACCAGTCAGCTAGATTTTGAAACACCTAGCCGGTGCAGCTTGAACACATCGTCAGTGAAGGACCCAGGGTCATAGGGTGTTTCGGGTCTTTGATCTTCAGACACCCTCGTCTGGGCGACCCAACCGGGGTTGATCAGGCCCCAGTTTGTGTTCAAGCAGCGCGCTACTCCATGCGTCTCC